>NW_004444151.1:2970359-2977680 GCF_000243295.1 Trichechus manatus latirostris
GTTGTTAACCAGTGTCATAAAACAATATGTGTACTACTGTTTCATGAGAAACTGTTTGTTCTGTAAGCCTTCACCTGAAGTACAATTAAAAAAAAAAAAGAATATGTTCTATATCCTACTTTGATGAACAGCGTCAGGGGTCTTAAAAGCTTGTGAGCGGCCGTCTAAGATACTCCACTGGTCTGGAACGGAGAATGAAGAAAACCAAAGACACAAGGGAAAGATTAGTCCAAAGGACTAATGGACCACAACTACCACGGCCTCCACCAGAATACATCCAGCACAACTAGATGGTACCTGGCTACCATCACCGACTGCTCTGACAGGGATCACAAGAGGGTCCTGGACAGAACTGGAGAAAAATGTAGAATGAAATTCAAACTCACAAAAAAAGACCAGACCTACTGGTCTGACAGAGACTGGAGAGACCCCAAGAGTATGGCCCCTGGACACCCTTTTAACTCAGTACTGAAGTCACTCCTGAGGTTCACCCTTCAGCCAAAGATTAGACAGGCCCATACAAACAAACAGTAATACACGTAGCTCAAGCATGTATGTCTTAGTCATCTAGTGCTGCTCTGACAGAAATACCACAAGTGGATGGCTTCAACAAAGAGAAATTTATTCTCTCACAGTCTAGTAGGTTACAAGTCCAAATTCAGGTTGTCAGGTCTAGGGGAAGGCTTTCTCTGTCGGCTCTGGACGAAGGTCCTTATCATCAATCTTCCCTTGTTCTGGGAGCATCTCAGCACAGGAACCTCAGGTCCAAAGGACACACTCTGCTCTGGGCACTGCTTTCTTGGTGGTATGAGGTCCCCCCTCTCTGCTTGCTTCCCTTTCTTTTTATCTCGTATAAGATAAAAGGTGGTGCAGGCCACACCCCAGGGAAAACCCCTTTACATGGGATCAGGGATGTGACCTTAGTAAGGGTGTTACAATCCCACCCTAATCCTCTTTAACATAAAATTACAATCACAAAATGGAGGACAATCACACAATACTGGGACTCATGGCCCAGCCAAATTGATACACACATTTTTGGGGTGACATAATTCAATCCTTGACAATGTGTAAGAGACTAAATGGTCACACCAGCCCAGGGGCAAGGATGAGAAAGCAGGAGGGGACAGGAAAGCTGGATGAATGGAAACAAGGAACCCAAGGTCAAGAAGGGAAGAGTGTTGACACATCATGGGGTTGGCAACCAATGGCACAAAACAATATGTGTATTGTTTAATGAGAAACTAATTTCATCTAAATCACAATAAATAAATAAATAAAAGGCATTTCACCCCATTCTTGTCTTTAGGCAAAATTACTAATTCCTTAGACATTGGCCCAAATCTAATGCAGGCTCCAACCTAATTTACTAAAGCAAGTCACCTTCCCAAACCTTCCACTTGAACCAAACTAGTTTTTCAGCTTCTGCTCCAAATAAAATGTTTTGTATTCCTGAGTTCTCACCGTTTGAGGATAAAAGTCAATTCCTTTTTCCTGGAAGGTCCATTTCAGTTCTCTCTACTAACTTAGGTTCCACCCAAACTTCCATCCTCTTCCATAAAATCCATCTCCTCTGACCGTTGACCCACTTACATCTTTCCCTCTTCTGAATTCTTGACTTACTCTCATGGAATTTCATTTATCAATTCATTTGAGACAACTTTTCTACTACCTACTGAACTGCTACTTATATGTGCTTTGGCTTTTTAATTTTTCAAGTGTTTCTTCTCAATCTGCTATGACAGATCTTAAACTCTTTGGAGGAAAAAACAGAGTCTTCTACTTTTTTTTTGTTCCCTACCACTCCTACAAGGAGTCCTGGTTGCATGATGGTTAAGCAGTTGGTTGCTAAGTGAAAGGTCAGCAGTTTGAACCCACTAGCGGCTCTGTGGAAGAAAAGACCTGGCAGTCTGCTCTCATAAAGATTACAACCTAGGAAACCCTATTGGACAGTTCTACTCTGTCCTATAGAGTCGCTATGAGTCAGAATTGACTTGATGGTACACAACAACAACAGCCACTCCTACACCCTTGGCAAAATACCCTACCCATAGTTGATGCCCATTAAATATTTGTTCATTTGATTTGATTTGATATTGACATTTTATTTCTTCTTCCACATAGTTTCTTGCTGTTTTCAATTCCTAATAGGTTACATGGGTTGTGAAGAAAATTATTAAAGTAGGGGTATTTTAGAGAAGAGAAAACTTATAGATACAAGAATATTTGGAAGTTTTTCAAAAGGGAGAGGGATTGGATTATCACCAGGAATTCAAGCCAAGGCTTGATAAACATCTGATAGGGATGTTCCAGAGAGGGGTCATGCAACTGAGGGCTCCAAGGTCCCTCCCAATTTGGGGATCGAACAGAAATAAACAAACAAAAAAATTAACACCTCTAATTAAACATACACAGAATATCAGTCTTTGAGGTAGACAGGGGCATATTATGTGTGCACACACGTGTGTGTGTGTGTACATCTTCTTCAGTTTTTTCCTTCTTTCTGTGAATAACAATCACATAACTCCAAACGCTAAAAATTCTAAGTGTCACAACTATATGTTCCCACGAAAATCCAGACCAAGAAGAGAATGAAAAGAAGAGGAGGAGGATCAGAGAAACCACTACACTTCTGACAAGTGTGTCACTTTCACTCTTGCGTGGATCTGACTCAGAATGATGATTCTCAGGTTCTCCTAATTTTTGGCTGAAACACTGGAGAATGACAGGATGAAATGAGTTGCCTTTGAGGAACAGTTCTTCATGTTCGCAGAGGTGAGGGCTTGAAGGATGGATGAAGGGGAAGGATAAAGGAGAAAGAAACAAAGAGGGAAAGGTACCTGGGATGGAAAAGTGGGACCCAAATGCCCTTCCCATTTCTGCCCTTTGAGCTCACAGGAATAGAGGTCAAGTCTTCCCAGTTTAGCAGGGCTCCTTTCTGCTGCGTTTGACCTCAGAGATAAATGGAAGGTGGATGGGAAAGGACATCATGAAAAAAAAGACTATAAGAATGTTCTAGGCCATGCAGACTCCAGCATTTATCTAAACTGGAAAGAAACCTTCCTGTGGATTGCACACGTTTATGAGGATTATCAGGTTTCATGCTAACCAAGCAGTCCCTTGGTGGTGCAAACGGTTAATATGGAGGTTCAAGTCCATCCAGAGCTGCCTTGGAAGAAAGGCCTGGTGATCTACTTCTGAAAAATCAGCCATTGAAAACCCTATGGAGTAAGCCAAAAATATCCCCTGAATTCTTCTTAAAAACAAACCATAGTTTAGCTTAATAGGTAAAGAATGTTTGCCTTGAGCATTATGTACAACTCAAAGAACGTAATCAATGTCACTGAATTGTACATGTACAGACTGTTGAATTGGTGTATATTTTGCTGTGCTATATTCTCAACAACAAAAAATAATAAAATTATTTTAAAAAAAGGAAAAAGAAAACCCTATGGAGCAGAGTTCTACTCGGACATCCATGGAGTTGCCATGAGTCAGAATTGACTCGACTGCAACTTTTTTTTTTTTTTTTAACAGTGCTAAGCAAACAACCCAGAGGAGAACACCACTGCCTACTTTCTGATCCTGTGATGCCTCTCACATCCTACAGGTGCACGTGTCCCAAGCAACCCTACACCTAGCACCTGGGTTAGATTAGCCATTAAGGCAGCAAAGACATCTCCTTACCTGGGCTATCTTCCTCCATCATAGATTTCAGGAGTTGCACAGGTCTTTAGAGATAATCAGGTCCAATCCTCTCAATTGATGATGGAGGTTAAATGGCTTTCCCACAGGAGGAGAAGCCTGGGCTGGACACAGGCCTCTTGACCCCCTCGACTCTCCATCCTCAAATAAAGGGATTCTTCTCTCCGGTTCTTCCAGGGCACTTTTCACTAGTCTGACCCTGTCAGTTCTTTAACAAAGTGCTGCTAACCTGGAGGGAAATTATGATAATGTTAATAGCCTTACATTGTATATAAAGCCATGCAGTTCACAAATCATATTCACATATGTTACTTTATTTGATTTTCACAATAACCCCATGAGGAAATTATGATAAATCTCTCCATGTTACAGATACTATGACAGTGAGATTTAAACAGTTAATGGAAATTGCCCAAAGCCACACAATTAATTCCCAGAGATGAAATTCAAACCCAGACCTTCTGACTCCAAATCCAGAGAAGGGAAAAAAACTTTTTTCAGGTGCAGGCAGGAGAATATATGGAACAAAGCCAACCAGGATGTGGTGGGAAAGTGAGGGGTTGTCAGATCCTCAAACTTGCAGAGTGAACGGCATCTTCTAAGCAATGTCTGGGGCTGAACTAAGGACATCTGAGCCATCTGCCCATTCTCTGAATATGATGGGAAATAAAAGCAAAATTTGTTTTTTATTCTGAATCCTTTTATTCTTTGAACATTATCTTATATACATTTATCTTTATATAACAAGATAAATGGTAATAAGATCAGCCAGGTGGTTTAAATCACAGCTCTTAAGATGCCTTACCCTACCAACTTCTCACCTCTACTTCTCTGTGAAAGGTTATATCATGGTAGAAAGTTGCCTTTTCTGCACTTGCAGTATGTTAATGATTAAAAAAACAAACAAAACATTGCTGTTGAGTCGATTTCGACTCATAGCGACCCTATAGGACAGAATAGAACTGTCCCATAGAGTTTCCAAGGAGCCACTGGTGGATTCAAACTGCCAACCTTTTGGTTAGCAGCCGAGCTGTTAACCACTGTGCCACCAGGGCTCCATGTTAATGATAAACATAATTTTTAAACCACTTTCATAACTCTGAATTGCAAGTACTACTGAAGGTATTGTATGAGAAGTGCATGGTATGCGATCTTAAAAATAAACTTTAAGTTAACCAGATTAAATTTGGCAATTTAAAAAAAGGTGGGAGGGAGGATGATATCCAGTGTTAGCAAGGGTGGAGGACAAAGGACATTCTCATACACACCTGTGGGGACATAAATTGGTAATTTAGTGATTGATACATATCTAAAACTTTAACAATGTTCACATTTTGGGTCCAGCAATTACTTTTAGGAGATTTTCCTAAGTAAGTAAATAAACAGGTGCGCAATCATTTGCTAACAAGGTTGTTCATCACAGCATCATTTACAATCATAAAAAATTAATAACAATAAATGCCCAACTATGTAAGCATGTATAAAGTATCTGGAAGAATATAACCAAGGTATTTTTTTAGTTATTTATTTTGTTGTTGTTGTTTTAATTTTATTTAACCAAGGTAATTTTTTGAGTGGCTAGATTATAGGTGTTTTCTATTTTCTTCTTACGGTAATTTTTAGATAATATTTGATTGTGTCTTAGGTGAAAGTTTACACAGCAAATGAGGTTCCATACATATTGTTCTATGCCATTGGTTACAATGTTTACAATGCGTCAGTGTTTTTCGTTATCTCCATTCTGTTTGTTCTGCTTCCATTGATCTAGCTTCCCTTCCCCTCCTTGCCTTCTCTCTTTGCTTTTGGGTAAACGTTGTTTGTTTGGTCTCATACAGTTGGTTGTTTACGGGAGCACATTAATGAAGGGTGATGTTATTTGTTTTATAAGCCAATCTATTATTTGGCTGAAAGATGACCTGAAGAAACAGCTTTAATTCCAAGTTCAAGGGGTATCTTAAGGGGATAGTCTCAGGAGTTCTTCCGTCTCTATCGGTCCAGTAAGTTTGGCCTTTCTTAGGAATTTGAATTTTGTTCTACATTTTTCTCATTCTCTCTGGGACTTTCTATTCTGTCCCTGGTCAGAACAGTCTGTACTGGTAGCCAGGCACCACCTAGTTCTTCCAGTTTCAGGTTAGGGGAGGCTGTAGTTCATGTGGGCTATTATATTAGTCCTGTGGACTAGTTTCTTCTTTGAGTCATTGGTTTCTTTCATTCTCTTTTGCTCCAGATGGGCAGAGACCAATAGTTGTATCTTAGATGGTTGCTCAAAAGCTTTTAAGACCCAAGACACTACTCACCAAACTAGGAAGTAGAACACTGTCTTTGTGAATTATGTTATACCAATTGACTAAGTTGTTCCCCGAGAGTATGGTCCCAAGTCTTTCAGTCTAGTAAACCAATCCCGCAAGTTGTTTGGATATGTCTAGGAAGCCTCCGTAACTGTGCCCCTGTCTGGTTTGCTGTATATGCAGCACACACAAACATATATATACATATGCCTACAGATACACCTATACTTGCACGTACCTTTACTTGCATATGCCTTCCTATATACACATGTATGCATCCATATCTACCTACGTTTTTTCCCATTGTTGCAAAATTGTATCTGTTATAGTATTTACCCTGGAGAAGGACATCATGCTTGGTAAAGCAGAGGATCAGCAAAAAAAGAAGACCCTCAATGAGATGGATTGACGCAGTGGCTGCAACGATAGGCTCAAACGTAGCAGTGATTGTGGGGATGGCAGGGGATTAGACAGTGTTTCGTTCTGTTGTACACAGGGTTGTTATGAGTTGGAACCAACTAGACAGCACCTAACAACAACATAGCATTTACCAAAATTGTCCCTTTTGCTCATGTACTTCTTAGTGTCTTTATTTACTTTGGTGGAGTTGTGCTGACTTCACCCACATTTGTGATTGCCTTTTCCATCACCAAAGGTAACAAGTGTCTGCTATCTAGAACGTGATTCCCTCTCCCTCTCCCTCCCATCCCTGGTAACCATCAAAGAATATTGCCTTTTGTGTGTATATCTATTCTGACTTTTATAATAGTGGGACCATACAATATTTGTCTTTTTGTGACTGATTTATTTCACTCAGCATAATGTCCTCCAGATTCATCTGTGTTATGTTTCACAGACTCTTCATATTCTTTATAGCTTCATAGTATTCCATTGCATGTAAGTTCAACAATTTGTTTGTCCATTCATCCACTGATGGGCACTTAAGTTGTTTCCATCTTTTTGCTATTGTGAATAATGCTACAAAGAACATAGTGTGCATGTCTTTTCATGTCACTGCTCTTATGTCTCTAAGATATATACCTAGAAGTGAGATTTCTGGATCATACGGTATTTCTATTTCTAGCTTTTTGAGGAAGCATCATACCATTTTCCATAGTGATTGTACCATTTTAAATTCCCAACAACAATGTGTAAGAGTTATAATCTCACCACCACCTCACTAGCATTTGTTTTCTGTTTTTTTAAATCACTGCCATTTTTGCAGGGGTGAGAGGGTGTCTTAGTCATCTAGTGCTGCTGTAACAGAAATACCACAAGTGGATGGCTTTAACAAAGAGAAGTTTATTCTCTCACAGTCCAGTAGGCTA
>NW_004444151.1:2977780-2979768 GCF_000243295.1 Trichechus manatus latirostris
CTCTGGAGGAAGGTCCTTGTCATCAATCTTCCCTTGGTCTGGGAGCTTCTCTGCACAGGAACCTAAGGTCCAAAAACGCACTCTGCTCCCGGCACTGCTTTCTTGGTGGTGTGAGGTTCCCATATCTCTCTGCTTGATTCTCTCTTTTATATCTCAAAAGAGATTGGCTTAAGACACTATCTAATCTTGTAGACATCATCAACATAACTGCTGCTAATCCATCTTATTACATCATAGTGATAGAGTTTACAACACATAGGGAAATCACATCAGATGATAAAATGGTAGACAATCTTACAATATTGGGAATCAAGACCTAGCCAAGTTGACAGATATTTTTGGGGGGCACAATTCAATCCATGATAGAGGGTATCTCATTGTACTTTTGATTTATGTCTCTCTAATGGCTAGTGATCACGAACATCTTTTCTTGTATTTATTGGCAGCCTGAATGTCCTCTTTGGTGAAGTGTCTATTCATGTCCTTTGCCCATTTTTTGATTGGATTATTTGTCTCTTTGCTATTGAGTTGTTGAAGTTTCCTATATATTTTAAAGATTAGACCTTTATCAGATATGTCATTGCCAAAGATTTTTTCCCAGTCTGTAGGTTCTCTTTTTGCTCTCTTGGTAAAGTCTTTTTATGAGCACAAGTATTTAATTTTTAGGAGGTTCCAGTTATCTATCTTCTGTTGTTCATGCATTTTTAGTTTTGTTTGATACGCTATTTATGCCAAAAATTAGGACCCATAGTTTTGACCCTATGTTATCATTCAGGAACTTTATAGTTTGTTTTAACATTTAGGCCTTTGATCCATTTTGAGTTAGTTTTTGTGTATAGTGTGAGGTATAGATCCTGCTTCATTTATCTGCATGTGGATATCCAGTTTTGCCAGCATCATTTGTTAAAGAGACTATTTTTCCCCCATTGAATTGACTTTGACCCTTTGTTGAAGATCAGCTGCCCATAGGCGGATTTACTTCTGGGATCTCAATTCTGTTCCATTGTTTTATGTGTCTGTTGTTGTACCAGTACCAGGCTGTTTTGATTACTGTGGCTATATAGTAAATTCTGAGATCAGGAAGTGTGAGGCCTCCTGCTTTGTTCTTCTTCAGTATTGCTTTAGCTATTCAGAGCCTTTTTCCATACAAAGTTGGAGATTAGTTTTTCCATTTTGTTAAAGAATGATGTTGGGATTTGGATCAGGATTTAATTATATTTATAGATTGCTTTGTGTAGTATTGACATTTTCACAATCTTCCAATCCATGAGCATGGGATGTTTTTCCATTTATGTAGATCTGTTTTAGTTTTTTGCAGTAGTGATTTATAGATTTCCTCATGTAACTCTTTTACATTCCTGGTTATGTTTATTCCTAGGTATTTTATCCTTTTGGGGACTATTGTAAATGATACTGTTTTCTTGATTTCCTTTTCAGAGTCCTCCCTGTTAGTGCAGAGAAATCCAACTGACCTTTTGTGTTGATCTTGTACCCTGCCACTTTGCTGAATTTTTCTATTAGTTGCAGTAACTTTCTTGTGGAGTCTCTGGGATTTTCTATGTAGAGGAGCATGCCATCTACGAATAAGGATAGTATAACTTCTTCCTTTCCAATCCATATACATTTTACTTCCCTTTCTTTTCTTATATCTCTAGCTAACACTTCCAGCAGAATACTGAATGAGTGGTGATAAATGACATCCTTGTCTCATTTCTGTTCTCAAGGGGAATGCTCTCAATCTTTCTCTGTTGAGACTTAAGAGAGGAGTTTCCCCAGTGCACTGTGTTAGAATCCTAGGTGGAATAGGATTGAAGTCACTGGAGAACATTCCAGATAGAATGCGGAACCACTCAATTCTGAATCTTTTCTATGGACTTGTGGAGACTTTTTTTTTTTTTTGAGGTAAATCATGTTATTTTATTGAGTAAAGTCAATTTTCTTTTAAATCTCTCCAGATAATTCATAGAGAAGTGTATTTTTTTTTTTTT
>NW_004444151.1:2980370-2993429 GCF_000243295.1 Trichechus manatus latirostris
CTTTTAAGACCCCAGACGCTACTCACCAAGGTAGAATGTAGAACATTGTCTTTATAAACTGTGTTATGCCAGTTGAGCTAGATGTTCCCCGATACCATGGTCCCCGGGCTTGTGGAGACTTTCGCACCAGAGGTTTTTTTTTTTTTTCCTTTGTCAATTTGGCCAGCGGTTTGTCAATTTTATTGATCCTCTCAAAGAACCAGCTTTTATTCTTGTTGATTGTTTCTATTGTTTTCCTGTTTTGTATTTCATTAATTTCTGCTCTGATCTTTATTATTTCCTTTCTTCTGGTGACTGTGGACTTTCTTTGCTGGTCCTTTTCTATTTGTTTGAGTTGTAGGGTTAAGCTATTGATTTTGGCCCTTTCTTCTTTTTTGATGTGTGCATTTATTGCTATAAATTCTCCCAGAGTATTGCTTTTCCTATGTCCCAAAGGTTTTGGTATGTTGTGTTTTTATTCTCATTTGATTCTAGAAATTTTTAACATTCATTTTTATTTTCTTCTATTACCCAATAGTTTTTAAGTACGGTGTGATTCAGTTTCCATGTATTTTTTTTTTCCGTGTTCTTTCTATTATTGATTTCTAGTTTCAGTGTTATGGTCAGAAACAATGCTTTGTATTATTTTGGTGTTTCTTAATTCATTGTGGCTTGCTTTGTGGCCCAAAGTATGATCTATTCTGGAGAATGATCCATGTGCATTGTAGAAGAATGTAAATTGTGCTGCTGTTGGTGGGGTGTTCTGTATATATCTATGAGGTGGAGTTTGTTGATTGTGTTATTTAGATTTTCTGTATCTTTGTTGAGTTTCTTTCTAGTTGATCTGTCCATCATCAAAAGTGGTTTGTTAAAGTCTCCTACTATTATTGTAGAACTGTCTATTTCTTTTTCATCTTTGTTAGATTTTGTTTTATGTATTTTGGAGTTTTGTCACTGGGTGCATAGATATTTATTATGGTTATGTCCTCTTGGTGGATTGACCCTTTAGTCATTACATAATGCCCTTCTTTGTCTCTTATAACATATTTTGACTTAAAGTCTATTTTATCAGAGATTATTATTGCCACTCCTACTTTCTTTTGGTTACTGTTTGCTGATATATTTTTTCCATCCTTTTATTTTTAACCTGTTTATGTCTTTGTGTCTAAGGTGTGTCTTCTATAGGCCCCATATTGAAGGGTCATTTTTTTTTTTCATCCATTCTGCCACTCTCTTTCTCGACTGGTGCATTTACACCATTTACATTCAGTGAGATTATCAATAGGTATGAATTTACTACCGCCATTTTGTTATGCTTTTGTGTGTGTGTGGTGTTAATGGTTTCTTCGTTCTACTTAATTTTCTGTGCTGAGTTCTTTTAGTTTATGGATTTTCTTTCATATCATTCGTTGTTGATTTTGTGTTTACTAAGTCTTTTTTATTTTCTTCTTCGTTATTGTGGTGAGTAGATTTATTAATTTTCTTTGTGGTTACTCTGAAATTTACCTTTATCTTGCTAAATTTAAAACAATCTGTTATATCTTGATATCACCTTGACTCCCGCTCCATATGGAAGTTCTACAACTACACGATTTATTCCCCCTTTTTGTTTTAAAGTTGTCATCATTTACAGATTGACATCTCTGGTTCCCTGTTTTCAGTTTTGTAGTTTTATTTTACTTTGGATAGTTCTTTATTTGGGTTGGTGTCTGGGTGATGCTGCCATGTGCTTAATCTCAGGTTGTGGTCTGATGTCGTTGGTTCTCTGTCTGAAGGACTCCCTTTATGTCTTGTAAGGTTGATCTAGTTTCTACAAATTCCCTTAATTTCTGTTTATCTGGGAATGTCCTAGTTTTGCTGTCACATTTGAAAGATAGTTTTGCTGGGTATATGATTTTTGGTTGGCAATTCTTTTCTTGCAGGGTTTCATATTTGTCATCCCATTGCCTTCTTGACTGCATTGTTTCTGCCAAGAAACAGTGCTTAGTCTTATTGGTGTCCCTTTGTAGGTGAAATTTCATTTTTCACTAGCTGCTCTCAGAATTCTTTATCTTTGATTTTGGAAAGTTTGATTATGATGTGGCTTGGTAACTTTCTTTTGGGTTCTATCCTATATGGGGTTCGTTGAGCTTCTTGGATAGAAACGTTCTCATCTTTCATGATATTAGGGAAGTTTTCTGCCAATAAATCTTCAAAAATTCTCTCTGTACTTTTTTTTTGTCTCTTCCTGTTCTGGAATTCCTATTACATGTAAATTATTCCTCTTGATAGTGTCCCACATAACTCTTAGGCTTTCTTCATTTCTCTTTGTTCTTTTTTCTTATTATTCCTCAAACAAATTAGTATCAAGGGATTTGTTCTCTATTTCACTGATTCTTTCTTCCATTGATTCAATTCTACTTCTGTCTTTTCATTGAGTTATCTATTTACGGTATTTTATTGTTAATCTTCTGGATTTTTAGTTGTCATCTTTATATGGTTTCTAATAAATCTTTTTAATTCCTTATCAGATAGTTCTATTACCATCTCTTTCTCAAGAAGTTTTTCTGCCCTTTTATTTTGCTCACTTGTTGGGGCCATCTTATCCTGTTTCTTTATATGATTTGTTATTGTCTGCTGTCTCCAAGGCATTAAGGTGAGTGGAGGTGGGGGAGGAGGTTCTTTCCTTGATATTGAGTGACAAGTGTTGGGTGGTCAGGGTCCCCCCACAGCCCATGTGGGACTGTAGGTTCCTTCCAGGTTGATGTTAGCAGTTAGCACATCCTTTGGGAGGTCAGGGCAGGACGTCTCCATAGCTGCTGTGAGAGGGTACTTCCCAAATGGACAAGATGGGCCCTCTATACGTGCACAAATTGGCACTCAACTGAGGGGTCAAGGAGTTTCAGCGCATGTGCAATCGGCCTGCAGGAACTGTCTGGGTATTGGACGTGTGACGTTGTAGCCGGGTGGACATTGGAGGAAGGCAGTAGGATCTCCTGCTTGTTGTTTGGCAGAGGTGCAGATGGCTCCTTTTGGGAAGTGATGGGCATTGCTGATGTGGCGATGTTCCTGGCTGGCCAATTACCAGGCATGGGTGCAGAGGGCACTCTCGCCAGTAACCAGGTTATAGGTGTTGTGGGTATACATCGTCAGTTGCCGGGTGGTTGGAGTGGGCGTGCATGGGTCACTCGTCTCCTGATGGGCGACAAAGGAGCTCACACCACCCGTCAGTGGGGATGTGGGTGGCAGCAGGCAGGAGCTTGTGCTGCCTATCACCAGGGCAGTGGGGGAGGGGGTGTGTGATGCACAATCTGAGGGAGGGTGCACCACTGGTCACCTATCCAGCAGCTCGTGAACACACACTGCAGAATTGCCAGGTGGGGAGGCCATGTTGGGGCACACTACTGGTCACCAGGAGGGCAGTGGGGGGGAGCATGTTCCTCTGGTCACTGGTCACCAACATGGGTGCTGGGGTATTCCTTGCTGAGTGCAGCTAGGAATCAGGGCCCTGCCTTGACCCAATGTGAAGAGGAGGCTGTGTAGAGTCCAGTATCTCCAGCCACCACTCCACAGACCCTCCCCTCTGTAGGCACCTTCAACTCAAATGACCAGGGACAATTCCTAGTGAGTAGTTCTAGCCTTATTTTCTGTCTCACTGCCTGCTCTGTGGTTGCCTAGATCCCTGGAGCTCTCGCCCACCTTCCTGCACTTTCCTTCCTTAGATCTGGTTCATGTTCTACTCATCTTGCTTCACTTCAGATTTGTCTACACTGTATCTCTGTCTCTTTTCTGGGATTCCATGAAGTTGCCTTTCTGTGCTCCTCACCCAGGTGCACTGCTTGCTTTGTCTCAAGATGGCCATGCTGCACTGAGCCATCTGGCAGAGAACCTATGATCCATAAATTTCCTTGTTTTCTGTTTTCATCCAGACAGTCCTTCCATTCTGTGTTTAATCTAATTCCTGAACTTTCCATTTGCTGATCAGGGTTCCAAGACTATTGATCTATATCTGTTTAAATTGATTTCTCATGTCTTTGCTGTAGGGGGACGGTATGGTATGTCTCACTAAGCCACCATCTTGGGCCATCTCCTTTATGGTAATTTTTTAGTGTTGCTCTAAAAAAAATTCTGTTTGTGTAATAAGAAAAAATTATGTTAAAGCTGTCTTAATTTTAAAAAATTTTAAACAGTTTCCAGAAGGGTAATTTCCTGGTAACTATAGCACCCACCACTACCATACAAGCTTTGTGAGGTAATATGAAATAGCAGTCATTGTCAAATAGGCTTCTTTGCCCTTAGAGAAATCTCTGAGGTTGATTAGAGGGCATCACCAGCTATGGAAGATGTTCAACTTCATCTTGAACACAAGTCCCCAAAGATCTCATCACACTAGAATTCCAATGCCATGTTCATCAAGGTCACTTAGAGATGTAGCTCTGACCACCCACCACCCCTTCAGAGCACTCCCAGCACTCTGAAGCACAGTATAGTGGTTAAAGAACAGTGGTTAAGAATCAAAACAGTCCCGAGTTTGAATTTACTAGCTGTGAGACCCTGGGCAAATTACCTAATCTCTCTAAATCCATTTCCTCTTCTATAAAATTGGGATAATAAAATCCACCTCATAGGATTGTAGTGAAGATTTAAGGAGATAGTTTATATGGTGCACAGTACATGGTAAGCACTTAATAAATGATAGCTATTAGCAGGGTCAGTCCCTCATCTGTCCCAGTTACTAAGTACATGAAGAAGTTGTTTCTGGTAATGAGAATCTAAGTTTGCTTGGGAGCTTGGAAACTGTACAGATCCCTATGTTAACTCTAATTTGCTTGGCTTTTTATTATCCACTAGGGTTAAATGTAGCATGTGAATGTTTGCATTTCTTCTGCAGTAGGATTTTCAGGAATCCTACTTCAAGTTCAAAACAGGGCTTTGAACTGGTTAGTTCTGATTCAAACCCCTGCTGAGAATTTGCATTTCTAACAAGTTTCCAGGCAATGCTAATGCTATTGGTTAGGGACCAATTCTGAGAACTACTAGAAGAGCCAAAACCAAAACCAAACCCTTTGCCGTCAAGTCAATTCTGACTCATAGTGACCCTATAATTTATTATACATAAGAATCACCTGGGGATCTTGTTGAACTGTAGATTCTGATTCAGTATACCTTAGGTGGAAATGCAAATACTCAGCAGGGGTTCGAACTGAAATGAACTAGTTCGAAGTCTTGGTTCAGAAACATTCTTAGTCAAGTCTGTAACTTCCTACTGATTACTGTTTCTTTATTGATCTCGGTCTCAAACGTCTCATCTGTAACTTGCTGATATCACTAGATATATTGTGAGGTGTTACTTTTAAAACTGGTTTTCAGGTTCACCAAAAATAAATGTACACAGATGACAAAACCTTGCTTGCTGAAAGTGAAGAGGACTTGAAGCACTTACTGATGAAGATCAAAGCGTACACCCTTCAGTATGGATTACATCTCAACAAAAAGAAAACAGAAATGCTCACAACTGGACCAGTAAGCAACATAATGATAAATGGAGAAAATACTGAAGTTGTCAAGGATTTTATTTTACTTGGATCCACAATCAATGCCCATGGAAGCAGCAGTCAAGAGATCAAATGAGGTATTGCATTCGACAAATCTGCTGCAAAAGATCTCTTTAAAGTGTTGAAAAGCAAAGATGTCACTCTGAGGACTAAGGTGCACCTGACCCAAGCCATTGTATTTTCAATCACGAAAGGAACCCTGGTGGCACAGTGGTTAAGAGCTTGGCTGCTAACCAAAAGGTCAGCAGTTCAAATCCACCAGCTGCTGCTTGGAAACCCTACAGGGCAGTTCTACTCTGTCCTATAGGCTCGCTATGAGTCGGAATCGACTCAACAGCAATGGGTTTGGTTTGGGTTCATATGCATACAAAAGCTGGACAATGAATATGGAAGACCAAAGAATTGATGCCTTTGAATTATGGTGTTAACAAAGAATATTGAATATACATGAACTTTCAAAAGAATGAACAAATCTGTCTTGGAAGAAGTATAGCCAGAACGCTCCTTAGAAGCGGGGATGATGAGACTCTGTCTCACATACTTTGGATATGTTACTAGGAGAGACTAGTCCCCAGAGAAGGACATTGTTCTTGGTAAAGTAGAGGGTCAGCAAAAAAGAGGAAGACCTTTGAAGAGATGGATTGACACAGTGGCTGCAACGATGGGCTCAAACACAGCAATGACTGTGAGGAAGGCACAGGACCTGGCAGTGTTTTTTTCTGTTGTACATAGGGTCGTTATGAGTCGGAACCAACTCAACAGCACCTAACAAGTTATATTAGGGTGGTGAGAAAAATTTTTTGTTCTGTTTTCCTGAACATTCAATAAAGTGCTATGTTTTCTTTGTCATAATACTTTAAAATATAGAAATATGCCCGTGGTTAAATTCCAAATTTATACTATATTTTTAAGGGACTTGGAGATTTTATCAGGCTTCATTATGGCTCCCATTCAGGACTTCACTCTCTTAAATTAATAGACTAGCGGCATGCATATGCAAGATGGCAAGAACTGACCTTTCTATTGCAAGGTTAAATGCTGGTACTTAAAGGTAGGAAGGCTTAGCTTGCTACAAAGAGTACCTGCTGAGAGAACTATTATCAAAGTGGTGAATGTCAGCAGAGGCTAATATCCACCTAGAGGCTGTGGGAAAATACTCAGAACTTAATAGCAAAAATATTCAGGAAAAGAATTTAGAATCTTTAATTTTGTCCCCTGAGGAAAAACTGAAGAGAATGAGCTAGGAGTACATGCTGGTTAATAATGGACCAGCCAGAACCCAGGACTCATCACTGAGGCAACAGACCTGAAAAGAAAGTGAGCTAGGTTTATATTTAAGCAAATTAAAATGAAATTTAACAAAATCTAATTTTGTTCTAAAATTTTTCTAGGAATTAAGCAAAATCCCTTAAGATTTTTGGAGACATCCTAGGGCGCTACGCACAAAGTAGAGAAAGGCAGAGATCACTGCTCTCACAAGGTATATTTAACATGATAGAAGACTCATAATTCTTCAGTCTGACCTGCCTCCCCAAGCTGCTCTACCCAGGTTTTATCGAGTAGTGCCAGGGCTAATGTGTCTGTCTTGTGGGAAGAACTGACATCAGATGTTGAGAATCATATGCATTACCAGAGGAACCTCAGAGATCACCTAGTTCAATCACCTCCTTTTCCAGATGAAGAAACAAAGGACTTTCCTCCAAGAAAGTGGCCCACCTGCCTTGGCACGTAACTCAGTGTCCGAAAAGGACCTCGAATGCAGCACCCATGCTCCCCAGTGCAGGGCTATTTCCTTCTGCCAACGTTTTTGCTCTCTGGTGAGATTTCCCGTACAGTCTATGCAAAGTGCTCAATCTTCTCCACTTCCCTACCAGGTGATGCCTGATTCTTGATGAGGGGGAAGAGGAGAAGATGGCAAGGAAAAGAAACACACACAGCTGTTACTAGAATTCTTAAGTATCTGAGGCAGCCAATACACAGGGGACTCTCTGGACCCCATTTCACACCTGCCTCATTCCACTGACCAAATCCTTTGGGTAGATCTCACTTCAAAACAAGTCTGGAGTCATTAGGACACTAGGATCCTGATGTAAAAAAACTCATGAGAAATGAGAAGGGGATAACCTACCTACTCTTTGGTCTCCATGAGCCTTTCTCCTCCTCTATGTTTCCTAAGGACCCTACCTGTTATGGATTGAATTGTGTCCCCAAAAAATATGTGTTGTAAATCCTAAACTCTATGCCTGTGGTTATAATCCCATTTGGGAATGGGCTGTCTTTGTTATGTTAATGAGGCAGGATTAGTGTACGGTGTGTCTTGAGTTCATCTCTTCTGAGATATAAAGGAGATTAAACAAGGGAGCGAAAGAAGCAGAGATGGGGGGGGGGGAAAGAGATGCCAAGTCACATGAAGATCTCCAATCAGCAGAAACTTGGAAGAGATAAGGACCTTCCTCCAGAGCTGACAGAGACAGAAAACCTTCCCCCAGAGCCAGCATCCTGAATTCAGACTTCTAGCCTCCTAAACTGTAAGAAAATAAGTTTATATTTGTTAAAGCCACCTATTTATGGTATTTCTGTTACAGCAGCACTAGATAACTAAGACACTATGAGCTAGTGTGAGGGGCTGTTGTGGAGACTTAGTTACCCTACCCCACAGGGCTATTGTGAAGACTGAGTTAACATTGCCTTCCTTCTGCAGAAGATTTCAGTCATTGGGAGAAAGCTAAAGGGCCACTGCTACAAGCTACATCGGTGTCCTCTGAGGGAAGCATTCGTGTCAGAGCCACACTGATTGCAGGACAGGAACCATCAAGGGGTGGAAAGGCAGGAAAGGAAGAGAGTTCAAGAACTTAACAAGAGTGAAATAGTTTTACCTAATTTTGATCAAAGACTCTTATGATTTATGAAATCAATCATTTTGTTTTAGCAGAACTCGGAGTAATAATGAAACTATCATCAAATAGTTTCATGCTAGGCAGGCACTTGCAGCCTGCTATCATGGTTAGTATGTCTCTCAAGCAACCTACAAGACAGTAATTATCCCCATTATACAATTGAAATAACAAGCAGCTCAGAATTTACCAGAAGTTACTTGGTAAATGGCAGAGTAGGGACTCAATCCCAGCAACACTTGTCAAGGCTCACACTCTTATCCCTACAGTACAATCTCTTTTACAGTGAAAAAATAAACAAATTGTCTTTTTTGAAAACCACCTTCATATTAAAAGCCCACTGCCGCTGAGTCGATTCCGACTCTAGCAACCCCATTGGCAGAGTAGAATGGCCCCATAGGGTTTCAAAGGCTGTAATCTTTACGGAAGCAGACTGCGACATCTTTCTCCCACAAAGTGGCTGCTAGGTTCAAAACATAGACTTTTTGGTTAGTAGCCAAGCACTTAAACACTGTGCCACCAGGGCGCCTACCTTCATATTAGCAGTTTTTTACCCAGGATAGCTAAATTTTTCAAGATACAAAACGTATTTCTCTAAGCCCCACAAATTATTTTAACTATTTCAGATGGCAAACCTAAATAAATGTATGCAGACTTCCCTTTTGGAAGGAAGCACAGAAAACCATAAAACCAAATTTGTCGCCATCCAGTCGATTCCGACTCATAGCGACCCTATAAAACACAGTAGAACTACCCCAAAGGTTTCCAAGGCTGTAACCTTTACGGAAGTAGACTGCCACATCTTTCTCCCGTGGAGTGGCTGGTGCATCCAAACCATCGACTTTTTGGTTAGCAGCCAACTGCTTAACCACTGCACCACAAGGGCTCCTTAATGAAGCATATGCATAATTTAATATTTTTCTAATGAATCTGGGTCATTAGCAATCTCTGCACTGTGTGACAATAGCAATGCCTTCAGGTGCATCCGATGTGTAAAGACCTGTTAGCCTCCACCTGAACAGCCCCTTTCAGGTTTGTGTCAGAACAGTGGACCTCTTGAAAACGTAGAACCTATCCTGGCAGTACAACGGTTAAACATTTGGCTGCTAACTGAAAGGTTGGTAGTTCGAACCCACCCAGCAGTTCCGCAGGATAAAGTCCTGGCAACCTGCTCTTCTAACGATTACAGCCCAGAAAACCCTATGGGGCAGTTCTACTCTGTCACAAGGGGTGTCTATGAGTAGATCGACTCAATGCCACCTAACAACAAAGCTTAAAATGCTTACCAACCTCTTCTAAGTTGCTATAAGTTAGGATTTTTTTTAATTCAATGTAAAAATTCATTGAGTTCCTAAGAGTCACATTATTTTACGTTCAATAAACATCTACTGTGATTGCTGAGTGTATTCTCTAGTCTCTTCTACACTTCTGGTTAGCCTGCAGATAGTTGAAATGATAAGCAAGGTAAACTTGATATTACAATCATTACCAAAATGCTGGGTGCACATAGTTACTCTCCCACTCTGTGCCTATTTCCTCAGAGGTGAAAGACAGGGAATGAGTCCCACTGACTAAGCGGCCTTTCTGGAACACATCTGAAAAGGAAACACTTAAATCCCTAGCTTTTCTTCCGAGCAGTACTCTATCAGTAGCTCCCGTCCCCCTCTGCCATTCTCTTAGTCCCCCTCAATTCCTGTAGCTCTTATTGTGTGTACTCTCATTTGGCATATAATTATACCTCATATTTTTAATTTTTACTGACATATTAGGCATACGTATCCCCAGTCTGTGGCCCCAAAGCAGAAAATCATATTTTTGCACTCATTCTTGCACCTAGCATAATGCCTGACCCATTTCAAGTGCTCATTTAATGTCAAATTCCCCCTTCCAGCCACTACTGCATCTCCTTTGGAACTGTGCTCTCTGTATCACTTTCCAACCTGGAAAGTCTAACGCTAGACCTGGGCCCCTCAATGGACAGCATGGCCACCAGGTCTGGGACAAGGGCCAGCCCATCAGCCCTGCAAATGGCATCTGGGAGCCCACAAACACCTACAGACCTTCGTTCAAATCCTAGCTTTGGCATTCTCTCATTGTGGGACCCTATTTCATCTGTAAAATATGGAAAATAAGAGTTTCTTTGACAGTTAAATTTTACCTGAGCCTTAGGATCCTGGAGAGCAGCAATGACTAAGGAAATCCTCTCAGCCTTTTGTTCCATAGAAAGGCTTACTGCAAACAACTGACCAGGATGGACTGAATGATCTCCTTTGTTCAATTAAACCTGAACTAGAACCAGTTGCTGTCGGGTCTATTCCAATTCATGGCAACCCCATGTGTGTCAGAGTTGAACTGTGCTCCATGGGATTTTCACTGGCTGATTTCTTTTTTGGAAGTAGATTCCCAGTCGAGGTGAAATGGTACCTCATTGTAATTTTGATTTGCATTTCTCTAATTGCTATGATTGTGAGCATTTCTTCATATGTTTGTTAGCAGCCTGAATGTCTTCTTTGGTGAAGTGTCTGTTCATATCCTTTGCCCATTTTTTAACTGGGTTGTTTGGCATTTTTTGTAGTTGTTGTTCAGGTGTTGAAGTTTTCTATAAATTTTAGAGATTAGAATCTTATTGGATGTGTCATAGCCAAATTTTTTTTCCCGGTCTGTAGGTTCTCTTTTTACTCTTTTGGAGAAGACTTTTGCTGAGGATAAGTGTTTAATTTTTAGGAGGTCCCATTTATCTAGTTCATCTTCTTCTGTGTGTGCATTTTTAGTTATGTTTGATATTCTATTTATGCCATATATTAGGGCCCCTAGCATTGTCCCTATTTTTCCTCCATAATCTTTATAGTTTTAGGTTTTATGTTTAGGTCTTTGATCCATTTTGAGTTGGTTTTTGTGTATGGTGTGAGGTATGGGTCCTGCTTCATTTTTCTACAGATAGATATCAAGTTTTGCCAGGACCATTTGTTAAAGAGACTGTGTTTTCCACATTTAATGGACTTTGGCCCTTTATCGAAGCAGCTATCCATAAGTGGATGGATTTACTTCTAGGTTCCCAATATTGTTTCATTGGTCTATGTGTCTGTTGTTGTACCAGTAAGAGGCTATTTTGACTACTACGGCTGTAGAGTAGGTTCTGCGATCAGGTAGTGTGAGGCCTCCTATTTTGTTCTTCTTTAATAAAGCTTTACTTATTCAGGGTTTCTTTCCCTTCCATATAAAGCTAGTGATTAGTGTTTCCATCTTGTTAAAGAATACTGTTGGAATTTGGATTGGGATTGCATTATATGTATATATCGCTTTGGGGTAGTATTGATATTTTCACAATGTTAAGTCTCCCTATTCAAGAGAATGGTATGCTTTTCCATTTATGTAGCTCTCTTTTGGTTTCTTGCAGTAATGTTTTGTAGTTTTTGTATAAGTCTTTTACGTCTCTAGTTAGATTTATTCCTAAGTATTTTATCTTTGGGGGGAGCTATTGTAAATGATTTTGTTTTCCTGATTTCCTTTTCAAAGTTCTCCTTGTTGATGTAGAAGAATCCAACTGATTTTTGTATGTTGATCTTGTATCCTGCCACTTTACTAAATCCTTCTATTAGTTCCAGTAGCTTTCTTTTGGAATCCTTAGGATTTTCTACATAGGATCATACCATCTGTGAATAGGGATGGTTTTACATCTTCCTTACCAATTTGGATACCCTTTATTACCTCTACTTGCATTATTGCTTTTGCTAGGACTTCCAATACAATGTTGAATAAGAGTGGTGATAAAGGGCATCCTTTGTCTTGTTCCCATTCTCGAGGGGAATGCTTTCAGACTCCCTCCACTGAGGATAATGTTGGCTGTTGGTTTTGTATAAATTCATTTTATTATGTTGAGGATTTCCCTTCTATTCCTGTTTTGCTAAGAGTTTTTATCAGGAATGGATGGTGATCTTTATCAAATGCCTTTTCTGCATCGACTGAGATGATCATATGATTCTTTTTGTTTCACTTATGTGAGGGATCGCTGTGATGGTTAAGGTTGTGTATCAAACTGGCTGGGCCATGATTCTCAGTGGTTTGGTAGTTATGATGTAGTCTAGCAGTTATGCAATGATGTAATCACCTCCATAATGAGATCTGATATAATGTAATCTCCATGATGAGATCTGCTATGAGCAGCCAATCAGTTGAAAGGGAGTTGCTTTGTGGGTATCACCTGCATCCAGTATATATGGACTTTCTGGCAAAGTCCATCATCTGAACTCCTGTTATTCAGCTTGAGCCAGCAGCCTGCCATTTGACCTGCCGTTCTTGGGTTCATCCGCCCCAGGAGTAGCCTCCAACCTGACGCCTGACCCACAGACTTAGGACTTTCCAGCCTCTACAACCACGTGAGCCATTCCTTGATCAATCAATCAATCTATCCATCTCTCTCTTTCGCTCTTTCTCATATATACATATGGGGCCCTGGTGGCGCAGTAGTTAAGAGCTACAGCATGCTATGGCTGCTAACCAAAAGGTCAGCAGTTCAAATCCACCAGCCACTCCTTGGAAACCCTGTGGAGCAGTTCTACTGTCCTATAGGGTCTATAGGGTCTCTATGAGTTGGAATCAACTTGACAGCAATGGGTAAGGTTTTATATTTATATATATATACATATACATAT
>NW_004444151.1:2993586-3007255 GCF_000243295.1 Trichechus manatus latirostris
CTATTGGCTAGGATTTTGTTGGGAATTTTTGCATCTATATTCACGAGAGATAGTGTTCTGTAGTTTTCTTTTTTAGTGATGTCTTTGCCTGCTTTGGTATCAGGGTTATGCTGCCTTCACAGAATGAATTCAGGAGTATTCCTTTCTTTTCTAAGTTCTGGAATAGTTTGAGTAGAATTGGTGTCAACTCTTCTCTGAATGTTTGGTAGAATTCTCCAGTGAAGCTGTCCAGGCCAGGGGTTTTGTTTTTTTTTGTTTTGTTTTGTTTTTTGTTTTGTTTATTTGTTTGGCAGTGGTGTTGTTGTGAGTTTTTTTTAATGACCCCTTCAATTTCTCTTTTTTATGGGTCTATTCAAATTTTCTACTTCAGTTTGTGTTAGTTTTGGTAGGTAGAGTGTTTCTCGAAATTTGCCCATTTCCTCTAAGTTTTCAAATTTGTTGGAGTACAATTTTTAATAGACCTTTTTATTTCAGTTGGTTGTGTTGTAATGTCACCCATCTTATTTCTTATTCGGGTTTTTTGCATCTTCTTCTGTTTTTCTTTTGTCTATTTGGCCAGTGGTTTGTCGATTTTATTGATCCTTTCAAAGAACCAGCTTTTAGTCTTATTGATTCTCTTGTTTTTCTGTTCTTTTTCATTTTTTTCTGCTCTAATTTTTATTATTTTGTTTCTTCTGGCGACTGTGGGCTTCTTTTGCTATTCTTTTTCTAATTGAGATATAGGGTTAATGTTTTGATTTTTTCCTTTCTTCTTCTTTGGTGTGTATGTTTATTGCTATAAATTGACCTCTGAGTAATGCTTTTGCTGTGTCCCAAAGGTTTTGGCGTGTTCTGTGTTCATTCTCATTTGCTTCTAGGAACTTTTTAATTCCATCTTTGATTTATTCTATTACCCAGTAATTTTTAAGCAGGGTATTATTTCATTTCCATGTATTACATTTTCTTTTCCTTGTTCTTCCTGTTATTTGGTTTCTACTTTCATAGTGTCGAGATCAGAGAAGATGCTTTGTATTATTTCAATGTTTTTTAATTTATTGAGGCTTGCTTTGTGGTCTAAAATGTGGTCTATTCTGGAGAATGATTCATGAGCATTGGAGAAGCATGTGTACTTTGCCGCTATTGGATGAAGTGTTCTGTATATGTCTATGAGGTCTAGTTGGTTGATTGTGGTATTTAGATCTTCTGTGTCTTTGTTGAGAGTGGTGTGTTAAAGTCTCCTGCTACCATTGTGGAAATGTCTATTTCTCTTTTCAGTGCTGTTAGAGTTTCTTTTATGTATTTTGAAGCCCTGTCATTGGATGCATATATATTTATTACAGTTATGTCCTCTTGGTGGACTGACACTTTAATCATTATAAATGTCCTTCCATGTCTTTTACAGTGGATTTTGCCTTAAAGTCTATTTTATCAGAGATTGTCATTCCTGCTGTTTTTTGGTTATTGTTTGCTTGATGTATCTTTTTCTGTCCTTTAAGTTTTAGTTTATTTACATCTTTGTGTCTAAGATGTATCTCTTGCAGACAGCATATTGATGGGTCATGCTTTTTTATCCATTCTGCCACTCTTCATCTCTTTATTGGTGCATTTAGGCTATTTACATTCAGTGTGATTATCAATAAGTATGAGTTTATTGCTGTCATTTTGCTATACTTTTTTTATTTGTGGTGTTGATGGTTTCTTTATTCTGCTTAATTTTCAGTGCTGAGTTTTCTGTTTTGTTTTGTTTTTTAATTGTGGCTTGTCTTTTCATTTCCTTCATTGTTTTGTGTGTACTGAGTATGGTTTTCTTCTTTTATATTTTGATTAAGCAGGTGTGTTAACTTTCTTTGCGGTTACCCTGAAATTTACCTATACCTTCCTAAGTTTAAAGCAGTAACTCATTTTGTCTCCATATGGAAGTTCTAAACCTATATGCTTTATTCCCCTCTTGATGTTTTGAAGTGGTCGTCACTTACAGGTTGGCATTTCTGGTTCTCTATTTTCCATCTTTTAGCTTTATTTTATTTTTGACAGTTCTTTATCTGGGTTGATATCTGGCTGATGTTGTCATATGTTTTAATATCAAGTTGTTGTCTGGTATTGTTAGTTTTTTGTCCAAAAGACTTCCTGTAAAATTTCTTGTAAAGTTGGCCTGGTTTTTACAAATTCCCTTAATTTCTGTTTATCTGGAAATGTCCTAATTTCACCATAATATTGCAGGGACAATTCAACTTGACAGCAATGGGTTTGGTTTTTTGGTTATATAATTCTTGGTTGGCAGTTTTTTTCTTTCAAGGTTTTATATATGTCATCCCATTGCCTTCTTGCCTGATAGTTTCTGCTGAGTAATCAGAGCTTAGTCTTATCGATGCCGCTTTGTAGGTGATCTTTCAATTTTCTCGAGCTGCTTTCAGGATTCTTTGTCTTTGGTTTTGGAAAGTTTGATTATGATATGTCTCAGTGTTCTTCTTTTGGAATCTATCCTGTATGGGGTTCATTGTGCTTCTTGGATGGTTATCTTCGTGTCCTTCCTATTAGGGAGCTTTTCTGTCAGCAAATCTTCAGCAGTTCTGTACTTTTGTTGACTCCTCCCCTTCTGGGATTCTGATCACATGTAAATTATTCCTATTGATGGTGTCCCACATAACTCTTAAGCTTTCTTTCTTTTTTTTAATTGTTCTCTAACAGATTAGTGTTAAGGGATTTGTCTTCTATTCTACTGATCCTGTCTTTCATTGTTTCCATTCCATTTCTATGACTTTCCATTGAGTTATCTATTTCTGAAATTTTATTGTTAAGCTTCTGGATTTCTAGTTGCTGTTTTTGTACGGTTTCAATTGTCTATTTATTTTGTCATTTTGTTCTTTATTGTTTTCCTGAATTCTTCTAGGGTTTTGTCTGTGCTTTCCTTGGTTTTGTCTGTTTTCTTCGATTCCTTTTAGGACCCTATAACCTGTTGCTGTCGAGTCAATTCCAACTCACAGCAACCCTATAGTACAGAGTAGAATTGCCCCATAGGGTTTCCAAGGACTGGCTAGTGGATTCAAACTGCCAACCTTTTGGTTAGCAACCATAGCTTTTAACCACTGCACCACCAGGGCTCCATCTTTTAAATTCCTTATTATTAAGCTCCATTATCTTTTCTTCCTGGGGGAGGATTTCTGGCTCTTTATTTTGGTCACTTGCTGGAGCCATTTTGCCCTGCTTGTTTAGGTGGCTTGCTATTGTCTGTTGTCTCTGGGAGATCAGGGGTTATTGTATTTATTTTTTAATTGTATGTTTGCTGGGTCCTATTTTTTTCATTGTTGTTTTGATGATTCCTGGCAGGAGTGGCTGGTGTGGTGCTCTAGTTGCTGGGCTAATGGTACTGGAGCGCTCCCTACCTGTCTTCAGGCGAGTAGGGTGGCAAATAGGTGTGGGAGCTTGGATCTCTGTTTACTGGTCTTGCAGGGTGGCTAAGGGTGGGTTGGTTGGGCTTTGGCCTCTGTCTTTGGTTCAGTGGCACAGGAGCAGGAAGTGGTGCTCTCCTTGAGGTAGAGTAGCCAGTATGGTGGGTGTGATGAGCAGGTGGGGGCATAGTTGTCACCTCTTGCCAGTTGGTGGTGCCTGGGTGGTAGAGGGAGGACAGCAGGTGGACAGGCATGCAGTCACTCTACCTCCACTTCCTCCTTGGCAGGAGGGAAAGGAGGAACAGCAGGTGGATGTCCACTCAGTGGTGCTATATGTCGGTGGAGGAAAAGAGGAAACTGCAGCAGGGGGATGGGCGTGCACTTACTCCGCTTTCACCTCGCACTGTGTAGGGAGAGGGAGGAAAGGGCCTCGGGGGATGCATGCAGTCACGACTTCTCTACCTTTGGCTGAGCAGGTTAAGGGAGTCACGCCATGCAGATGCACACAGTAGCACTGCCTCTGGTTCACGCGCAGGGGGATATGCATGCAGTCATGGCTCCTCCGCCCCTTGTTGGGTGGGTTAAGGGAGTTGTGTCTGGCAGATGCATGGTGGTGCTGCCTTGCGCCAGATGGGAGGGAGAAGGGGCTGCAGAGGGATGCACATACTGTCCCTCACTGGGTGGATTAAGGGAGTCACGTCACCTCCACGTCACAACGGGCAGGAGGGTGGATGGGGCAGCAGTGGGGTGTGCAGGGAGTTGCACCTCTTCTGCCCCTTGCTGGGCAGGGGGTTAGGAGGAAGGAGCAGCGGTCAGGTTTTCTTGCTGTCAGGTTGCTGCTGCCCCCACCAGACCCCTGTGGGGGTGTGGGTAGTGAGTGGGCACATGCACAAGGGTGACCTAGTCCTGCTTGTCGGGTGGGCAAAGGGGGGCTAGTGGACGGGGTTGGGTGGAGTAAGGGGGGAAAGGAGAGGCTTGTGTTGTTGTCCCCCAGTCAGGTGAGGCAGTTGGGGTATGGGATCCACTGCCACCTCCGATGAGGAGGAGGGGGCAAGGGGAAAGTGCATCCCTCCAGCTAAGATACACCCTGTGCCGGGACACCTCACATCCACTGCAGCCAGCAAGCGGGACCTGTCCTGAGTGCACAAGGGGGGACCACCCAGGGACAGGTTGGGTGGGAGACCTTCTGCCAATACTCCATGGGTCTATCACCTTGTGTGCACCACTCACCCAAGGTCAGGGGCTACTACTCCTGAGTATTTCCAATTCTGGATACTGGCATCCTCCCTGCCTCTGCTTCTTTCCATTTGTGTCTATAGAGCTTCTCTGTCCCTTTTGGAAAAGTTGTGAAGTTGTCTTGCTGTTTCTGTCATCCAGGGTCACTGCTGGCTTTGTCCTAGGATGGCCGTCTATCAGGCCAGGACGGCTGGCTGATCACCTCCATCTTGTATTACCCCTCTTTTGCAGCTTTCACTCCCTTTTTCCTTCCAGTCAGTGTTCAGTTCAGTTCTTAGACCTTCTTTTTTGATGTTCAGTGTTCCTGGATTGTTATCTGCTTCTGTTTCATTGGTTTTTTGGGTCTTTGGTGCAGGGGGACATTATAGTGCTTGTGATTAAGCCACCATCTTGGCTCTATCTCCTGAAACGCTTTGTAAGTAACACTTGCCCGAGCAGGGCAGGGGCAGGGGCCAAGGGGTCGAGGGCCAGAGAGAGGCCTGCTTGCAGACATGGTTGAGAAGAAGCTGTCCGGACTGAAGAACTGTATCCTGAGTCGTTTCTGATCCTGAATTGTAACCTGTTATTACCCTAATAAACCTTATAATCATGAGTACTGTCTCTGAGTTTTGGGTGGCCATTGCAATGAATTATCAAACCCAGCAGAGAAGGAGAGAGTACCATGGAAGGGTGTCAGAACTGGTATAAATGTTGGACGGAGGACGCATGTCTGACCTCCACCTCACAGAAATCAGCCTTGGGCTGCTGATCTTGATTTTCCTCTCATCTAGTGAAGACAGAGGTCAGACACCCTCCTCACGCCATTCTTACCACACCTTAAAGGAGAAGGAAGTGCCTCACCAATCTTACAGCTGAGAAATGGCACAATCTTGTCCACTACCACAGAGCAGCTTCCAACCCATGTGACCCAGGCCCCCATAAATTCACACATTTGCACATTTTATTTTTCTTTATAAACTTAAAATTTCTTTACAAGCTACTCAAACCATACAATAGTAGGAGTGAGACCCTGACAGGCCCCCCCACAAACTTCTGTGCAGACAGGCAAACAAGCCTCAAGGGCCAAAACCCCAGGTTTAAGTAATTCCACAAGCATCCTGTAAGGACGTCTCTTTATGGGCAAGAAGCCACACGATTTTGAGGCCTCTGACATATCGAGTATTATTTCCCCACGAAGAGGTTTTGATTCAGACTTGGAAAAGCCAGGCAAAGTGTCACTCCTTCTCACTGCTCTCCTGTGGCCATTTAACTATTTCATATCCACAGGGCTTGGTTTGCACAATTTAACTGATAAATGCTGGTGTTAACTAAGAAAGGAAAACTGCCTCAAGAAAAGACCTAACCCCCAAAGAGAAAGCGCAGAAGCCTGCTGCCACCTTGTGGCGGCTTGATGCAAATGTGGGAGCAGCAAATCTAACAGGGCAGAGCTTTCAAGGAAAATAAAGTTCACTGTGAATATAAAAGCACACAGTATTAAGGTAATGTGTATGCTACAAAAATGGTTCAGTTTATTCAACTTTCTGGATATTTAGGTAAAAAACGCATATTAGTCTTAACCAGTGCTACTGCAAAGAAAGCTTTCTTGGCTAGTACGACTTGCCTCAAAGCTTCTCTCCACCAGCATAGAACAACCTAAAGCATGTTCTACACCAGAGTGCTCTGGAGAGAGAAAACTCAGCCAAAAAATACAGAAAGGATAAACAGAAACCAGCTGTGCCCCCAAAAAGAATCCTAGACGTCATATGTTATTTACAGAAAACAATGGTTAGGTTTGTTTTGAGATGAGAAGTGGGAAGTAAGACCCAGTAACTCGCAAGGAAGTCTTAGTTGTTCCCCACTTCTCTTTTGTTACCCCGTGGCAGGATTGGTACCCATTTCTAAAGGTTCCATCAAGTTCTGATCAGCTTTGTCACCAGTGTACCTTCTCTTCAGTTCAATTAACCATTGTTAACTCTGTTATTCAGGGAATGAAGGAAAAGACTAGGGTGAGGGAGGAGGGTAGGAAGCATGGGAGAAACGCTTGGCAAAACTTCTCAGATGAGAAAGATGATTCCCTCAGACACCATGACCTGGTTGTCATCCTGCATCTTGCTCAGGGCAGCCTGGATCTCCACTGGAGAGAAGGGCTCTTCTGTGTCCCGGTTGATGGATTCTGTAAGATGATTCATGCCCACCGATTGGGCATGAGCTTCCCGGAAAACCTCCAAGAGGGCTACCTTGAATGCCTTCAGCCTGCCCAAGACAGGAGAAACAGAAGGAGGCATCAACAACAAAAAAATGCTCAGATAAGATCTATGTTGGGAAAACTCAAGAGACTAACACAGTATAGGTGTCCCTCAATATTCACCCACACACACACACATTTCACACACATACACATTTTTGCCTGATGGCTGCCCACTCATGAATTTCACTCTTCATGCACACTGAGAAAAGATATTTTAAAATTAGAGGCCTTTTGAGAGCGTAGGAAATCGGCAATCTACTATAATGTTGGTAGAAATGTAAACTGTTAAGGTATCTTTGGGGCAATTTAACAACATCTACTTAAATTTTAAAAGCCCGTATTTTTTGACCCAGGTATTCCATTTCTAGGAATTCATCTTACACTTATACATGCATGTATGTACAGTGATAAATATACTGTTTTACCATAACCATAAATAGCAATTGTATGCCAACCTACATGTCCAGCATTAGAGAAATCATTAATTTGACACATCCACACTGTGGAAACTCTACAGTTATTAAAAACAGTGAGCGCTATATAAGCTGATTCATAAAGTGCCTGAAGATATGCATGGTTCACTGGTTGTCTCTGGGGGGTGGAATTGCAGTTGATTTTAATGTTTTTTGTTTGGTTGGTTTTTCTAAATACTTTTCAATGTTTTCTACATTTTTTATGGTAACCACATTGTGTGTGTGTGTTTAACACAAAAAGAAAAAAGTAAACCCTATCTATGGAGTTTCTTTGATAGCCAGTAAACATAAAATTTACAGACAAAAATGTTTTTTTGAAATCCTAATGGTGACAATTCTTCATCTCAAAACAAATGGCTGCAATTTAATGAGAAAAGAAAACAGACAAGCTACATATATACTTTATATATATATGTCCCACAAAAACATTCAAAGGAGGATTCTGTGTTCTGAGAAGAACCCAAGGTTATAGTAGGACACAAATTTTGTCCTTGTTCTAAGATCTTCTTCCTGACCCCAGAGGACATAATAATTCAAATCCCTACAGAGTGAGTATTATGGTAAAATGTAAACAACTGGAGATTCTGGATAAAGGGTATACAGGAGTTCTTCATACTATCCTCGCAACTTTCCTGTACATTGGAAATTATAATCAGAATTTAAAAATCTTTGGGCCTTCAGTTTTGAGCTCCACTGATAACCAGCTAGTCTCATATTTTCTCCCAGGGGTGGCACATGGAATTCGTGAAGGCATAGAAGCAGCTTCCCTACTCACCTGGATTCACTCAACTCCACCTTCTGGGATTCTTTAGTCTCCTGTGGTTCTGTCATCTTTGGAGTGTGTACTTTAGAGGATTCATGGTTGGAGATATTGGGAAGACATCAAGATGAAACCATTTTCACAAACACCAGCAGTTATCTTCCCCACCCCTCATCAAGCCTGCTAAGTACTCATGTTTCCTAGGGTTCTTATGGGGCCAGCCAGAACAATTAGGGTAAAGGGCAATCCTCACCGAATGACAAAGGAATTGAGGCAGGCAGGAGGCCTTAAACATGCATTGTCTGGGATGATTTTACCAGACCTGGCAAAAGAGCACAGGTCATCAATGAGAAAGCAAACAACTTTTTTTTTTACTGTGGGTTTCCCCTGAGGTTCTCTTGGGATAAACCTCTTAGACACAAGAACCCCAAGCAGGCAGCTAAATGGGAGCCCATAAGAAAAGACAGTAGACGGAGCAACTAAAAGAGGCCAGGAGATAAGGGAACAACCTCTTTGATCAGCAGGGGGATGCTCGCTCACCTTGAGGCATTTCCTCCTCTGTGTCACTGAAGTCATAGGGGTCATAGGAGTCCCCATCCTTGGCCTCTGAGTGTCGAGTCTTCTTCCTAAAATACCCACAGCAATTAAGAGAAAGGACTTGAGGACCCCCACCCTGTGCCTCTGATCACAAGGAAAACAAAATAGAGGCATCAACAATCAGAGTGAAACACTAGCCCCAGGCCTGTACAAATCACTACTTTTTCTGAAAGAGATCGAAAGTACTAGAACACAAAACAGGTCCTGCTTCCCAATGTTTCCTTTCCATATCACCCACTCTTATACATATGTCCAAAAACCTCAGTGAGAGGGTTACTGCTCCTGCTGTTTAGCATTTCTTCAGCAGAAAGGGGGTCAAAAGTATCACACTAAACACAATAGAGGGGCTCACTTGCTCACTCTCTCCTTTGCCCAAGTAATCTTCATCCTCAAACCCTGCAGTATAGGCCCCCCTGCCCTGAAGAAGCTGATGTCAACACATAGCACCTGATCTTATCACCACCCTGAGCCTTTTCATCTTACTTCTCTCTGTCCCACCTTACCTCTTCTTCTTCTGTTCATGGTCCTCCTGACTTTTCTCCTCTTCATCTTCTGTCTCTGACTCATCCTCATTTCGCTTCTTACGTTTCTTCTCCTTCTCCAGAACCTAGGACCAAGCCAAGTGTGTGTGGGCTAGAGGGGTCACGGTTGCTGGGGAACTGAATAAAGAACTCTAAATAAGAGTTCCTTCTGCACCATCAGCGGGAATGGGTCTAATGACCTACCAGCATCTCTTGTACTCAAGTCCCAGGACCAGGGGCATGGGGATAAGCTGTTACTCATCTTAAAAAAACACTGGGAGGTATATTCAGTGCCTTTCGTATAGTAGGTGCCAATAAAATGTTTAAAAGAAAAAAATAAAAAGAAAAATAATGTCCAGCCTATAATAGTTAAGTGGAAAACAATTCATTTCTTTATAAGTCAGGTATTTAACTGAAATTAAAGACAACCCCTACCCTAGCAAAGAGAAAAAGCCAGAAGAAGCCTATCAGACCCACAAATAGACCCCAAAGGGCTACAATTAACCAAATTGTGGAGGGCACGACAACGATGAAAAGAGAGTCAAGGCTTCAAGGTTTGGTCTCAAAATGACAGAGATGCAATATCACAAACAGAAACAGGGAAACGGGATGAGAGGCAAGTTTGAGGGTTCAATTTTAAACATGAATTTCTGAGGTGTCAATGGGACACCTGAAGAGACTGCCAAAGAGAAAGGTATAGAAGAGAACGAAGAAGAGCATCAAGGCAAATCCTTTGGAAATACCCACTTTTTTAGGAGGCAAAGGAAGTATGGGTAGACAAAAGACACAGTTGACTGAAGATGTAGCACATCAATTAAACCAGAATCTCCAGGGACCCTGGCATCAGTATTTTTAAGCTTTACAGCTGATTCTCACAAGCAGCTAGGGTTGAGAACCACTGCTATAATGCTTCAGAGGAAAGAGAAAGGGAGACTGAACACTGGCAGACTAATGCTGCTTTCTGTTGACACTCCAAATTCAAGTGTCACCACAGAAGCTGAGAAGCCCGTGCGATAACGATTTAGTTGGAAGAGCCTCTCATGCCCAGGCATCTGAATCCTCACCTTCTTGAAATAAGCATACTGGACCAACTCCACAGCTTCTTCTGCATCCTGCAGGTCCACGGTCTTGCTCATGCGGGCCTTGGCATGGGCCGTAGCCAGTCGAATCAGAGTTTCCAGTGTCCGGGCAGTAACTGGAGATGTCTGGGGAAGAAAGCAAGAGAGGACTACTTATCCAGGATTCTTCAGGCATGCCCACCATTCCTACTGTACAGAAAGAGAAATAAAAGCACTATCAGAAAAGCTCCACGAAGTCTAAGCGAAGAATTCAGAACTCTGTGTTCTCTGTAGATACCATATGACATTAGAAAGAGAAACAAAATGATCAGGGAAATACATTGGTGGGGGATTGAGTGAACAAGGAAGAAGATGACTAAACATTAGGCCTCTTACAGCAGGAAAGATAAAAGCTATAAAGGGATAAAAATAATGACTTATTGCAGCTGACAAAATCTTACCAGGAACTTTGTTTTTTTACTCATTGTGTCATTTAATCCTTTTAATGACTTGAATAAGAAGGTATTAATACCCTCATTTTATAGATGAGAAAAATGGAACTCAAAGAGCTTCAAGTAATTTGTCCAGGGTCACAGGACAGGAGGGTGTGAAAGAGGTAATTTGGGACAAACAAAAAAAGTTGGGTAAAGTCATTGAAATCCAGAGGAGGAACAGAATTCAGACATGCTTATCAAGTGGTTCTCGCGGGGGTGGGTGTACACCAAAATCAAGTGGGGTGCTTTTCTCTTTCAAATGCGCTTGTCAAAATGGCATCCCTGGCCTAATGAATCAGAATCCCTACGTTCAGAATCAGGTATGTGTGCTTTTGAAGTTTCAGGCAATCTTGACATGCCTTAAGCATCCCTGACATATCCAAACTTCTCATTTTATGGATAAGGAAACTGTGGCCTGGCAGGTAAAAGGGTGTGCCCAAAGTCCAAAAGCTAGCTGCAGAGCTGGGATCAGAATGTGGGGATAGTTCTTCCTGTCGTACCTCCCCATCTCTTGCTATATGATCCTCAGTGAGGTATCCTGGTCACTTTTACTTTCAAGTTTTCTAAATTACCATTTATACCCACATCAATGTTCAAAAACAAATATATTCACTTTTTTTTAATTCACCAGATTTTTTAATGATTTAGAAAGCTACCAGAAAGAAAACTGACTAATATAGCTTATGAAAAAAGATGCAAAAATCCTCAACAAAATACTAGCAAACCAAATCCAAAAGCATATTAAAAGGATTATACACCACGATCAAGTGGGATTTATGCCAGGAATTCAAGGTGGTTCAACATTAGAAAATCAATCAATGTAATATACCACATTAACAGAACAAAGGGAAAGAACCACATGATTATCTCAATTGACACAGAAAAGGCATTTGACAAAATTCAGTAATTTTTCGTGATAAAAACTCTCAACAAGCTAGGGATAGAAGGGAAATTTCTCAATATGATAAACGGCCTTTATGAAAGACCCACAGCTAACATTATACTCAATGAAGAAAGACTGAGAACTGTCCCCTTAAGATAATGAACAAGACAAGGATGCCCACTCTCACCACTGCTGTTCAATACTGTACTGGAAGTCCCAGCCACAGCAATTAGGCAAGAAAAATAAATAAAAGCTATCCAAATCAGGAAGAAGTAAAACTATCCCTTTTTGCAGATGGCATGCTCCTAAATATGGAAAGCTACCAGAGTTTAGAGGTCATATGCTCTAAGCTTCAATTACTGAAACACCTAAAAAGCTAACGAAATCCTAGTCTATATTAGCAAAACTACAGGATCCAAACAGACGGATTTACAAGGCCTGCTAAGACCACAACTAAAGTTGTGATATAACATGTTCAGTTCTAGGTATAGTGAGAGGGCCTTTGACACACTAGAATACGTTCACATCAGGGGAGGAACAAGTGAAAAGAAAGGGAGATAATTAATCTGAAGAAAACAAGTCACATACAATCCCGAGAAAACAAAATTAAGACTCACGAGCAGAAGTCATGAAGAAGCAGGTTTAAGCTCAAAAAGTAGAACACCTCAGTGTAGCAATATAATGAGCACGCTGTTACTGGGAATGCTAAGGAGATCCTAGCAGGGATTCCAGAACACAAAATTCCTGTCCCAGCTGTGAGGCTGGAGTAGATAACCTGGGATTATGTCTAAATTCAAGAGTCTATGTCAATGTCACTTAGTAAGGGTTTTGGACTTCAGCCTTTCTGTTGTGAAATCCTGTATGGACTACACTGTCCCAAGAGTTTCAGGAAGCTATATTCAGTTACTAGAAATAGCTTTGGATAACCATTATGGTTGCCAAACTTAATCATTCGTCAAAGTCAAGCTCAAATATCATACTCTCTGGTATGCCTCCCCTGACATTCATACCCCTTCTGGGTCCCCTGACATTTATACCCCTTCTGGGAAGTCTAACGGAAAAATTAATAGCTTCTTCAACTGTATTCCCATAGTCCTTCATACTCATTCCTTTTTTATAAAAAGTACCACACTGTGTGCGTGTGTGTGTGTGTGTGTACGTATCTTTCTATCTAACTTTCTGCCTTCCCCTCCCAGATCTGAGCTCTTTAACCCCACACACAAGAATAGAGACTGGTTCCCAGAACTCTATCATATGTTTGTTGAATGAATTGCAGCTTCTGGGGGTCAATGTCATTTGAGCTAATGAGATACATTATCTCTGAGGTTATTCTTTCACTTTCCTTTGTAAAAGGAGATGATTAAAATTACATAACCAGAAACCCATCAGACCAGAAAGAAAAGGTAAGGGTTGAAACATTCAGTTAAAATGCTTTCAAAAGTGGTTTGCATGAAATAAGTCAATCACAAAAGGACAAATATTGTATGAGACCACTACTGTAAAAACTCATGAAAAGGTTTACGCACAAAAAGAAACAATCTTTGATGGTGACAAGGGAGGGGAGGGTTGGGGATGGAAAAACACTAAATAGACAATAGATAAGTGGTAACTTTGATGAAGGCTAAGACAGTACACAATACTGGCGAAGCCAACACAATTTATACAAGGCAAGGTAATGGAAGCTCAATAGACACATCCAAACTCCCTGAGGGACCAAATTGCTAGGCTGAGGGCTGTGGGCCATGATCTCGGGGAACATCTAGCTCAACTGGTATAATATAGTTTATAAAGGAAATGTTCTATGTTCTACTTTGGTGAGTAGCATCTGGGGTCTTAAAAGCCTGTGAGTGGCCATCTAAGCTACTCCACTGGTCTCACCCCTTCAGGAGCAAGAAGAATGAAGAAAACTAAAGATACAAGGGAAAGATTAGTTCAAAGGACTAATGGACAACTACCAGGGTCTCCACCAGACTGAGTCCAGTACAACTAGATGGTGCCCAGCTACCACCACTGACTGCTCTGACAGGGATCACAATAGAGGGTCCCAGACAG
>NW_004444151.1:3007355-3057295 GCF_000243295.1 Trichechus manatus latirostris
CAGGGATCACAATAGAGGGTCCCAGACAGAGCTGGAGAAAAATGTAGAACAAAATTCTAACTCACAAAAAAAGACCAGACTTACTGGCCTGACAAAGACTGGAGAAACCCCGAGAATATGGCCCCCAGACACCCTTTTAGCTCAGTAATGAAGTCACTCCTGAGGTTCATCCTTAAGCCAAAGATTAGACAGGCCCATAAAACAAAACAAGACCAAAGAGGCACAACAGCTCAGGGGCAAGAACTAGAAGGCAGGAGGGGACAGGAAAGCTGGTAGTAGGGAACCCAAGGTCGAGAAGGGTGTTGATATGTCATAGGGTTGTTAATCAATGTCATAAAACAATATGTGTACTAATATTATAATGAGAAGCTAGTTTGTTCTATAAACCTTCATCTAAAGCACAATTTAAAAACAAGAAAGTAAAAAGGCAACAACAAAAAAAAACCTGGCGCTCAGATAGCAGTGACCACTTCCCAACCACACACCTAAGGGACTCCCAAGTCCATCTTCCCTGTATAGGGTACTCACCCTGGCAGTGTCCGAGCTCATGCTGTCTTGGCTGCGTAGGCGTGAGTACTCTTCTGCAATGTAGGCCGCCGACTCCTGTGTCAGGACGGGCTTGACCAGTTTGGCCACGTGGATGTACTTCTTCATGAAAGCCGCACTCACCATCTTCTCCCTGGACCCGCACAGAGTTGAGTCCCACTGCCATGCCACAGCTCACCAACCACCTGGGTCGTGGCTGTGCCTCTCCTCAGAGTCAAGGTCAAGTGGCAGAGCAGAGGCCAGGTCTAGAGCCCATTATCACAACTGCCATTTATATTTACAAGACCATTTCACGTATTCTTATATAATTCTTACCACCTTATGAGGTAGGTAGGTTAGGTATTACTTGCCCGATTTTACAGATGAGAAAACTATGACTCAAAGAAGCTAAGTGGTGGTGCAGTGGTTAAGAACTCGGCTACTAACCAATCAAAGAAGCTAAGTGGACTCAATGGTTTTCTGACTCCAAATTCTATATTCTTAAACAGTTTTGAAAATTGAAAATCTTGACCGAAAATAGAGGTATAGGAGATCACATTCCATGCTTTGAACACCTGACTACAGTCTCTTTTATCCAAACCCATTTGCAAATCTTCCAGTGCTGGCTATCTATTGGTCCTTTCCCATAAACTCAGCACAAATGGTTACATGACATATGCAACCTTCACATATGAAGGTGACATCACACATCCACCATCAGTAAGGCACATTATCAAAGCCTTCTGTTTTAGGAATGATCTGAGGTGAATCACACATAACCCATCATAAGGCAACTGGCCTGGATAAAGGGTATATCTATAGATCCAGAAAAGAAGAAAACAGGTACACAAGTTTACAAAATTCAAGTCTGACCTTGGCCAAGGCAGCACAATGCCCTAACTGAGCTCAGATATTCACATATTCTAATATGACACAAATCTTGGGTTCCCTAGAGGGAAAAAGGTATGAGGAATGCTCACTTTTTCTTCTTGGTCCCATGCAGAAGGTTGTCATGCTTGTCATATATCTGGGTGTCCTGCTGGTCCTCCTGGTTAAAGTTGGGATCATCTGTGGCCAGAATATCCACAACACTACCCAAGGGCATAGCTGGAAAACCCAAGTTGGGAGAAAGAGGAGTAAGAAGAGCTTAGCTCAAGTGAACTTGCTTTTTCTATAGCCCAGGAAGGTTAGAAAGACAGGCAAGACTCACAAAGCAAGGAATCAGAAGGAAAACAGACATATGGAACCCACTCACAATAAGAGAGATGAAACAACCTGGCCCCATAAGCTCAAGAGTGTTCCCAGATCCAAGAGTGGACAAAAGACACACCTTAGGACAACCTCCACTGAGCAAGAAGGGAGGTGGCTAAGCAGGCTAGGGCATCTTCGGCCTCTACCAAGACACTGAAACACCCACCACCGCCTGTACTGGGCCTGAGATAACTTCCACTAGTCACTCTTACTGTTCTCATGGCCTCACCATCGCCATCCTGCTCCCCGGGTGCCCTGTAGCGGTGCATCCTAAGGACGTGGTCTGAGATCTCCCGATCCTGCTCAGAGTCCATCTGATCCAGCATGATGAAGAGCAAGTCAAACCGGGACAGCAGTGAGTCCTGCAGCCCAATGTTCTCCATAGGTGTCTTGTACTGATCATACTGGGGAACATAAGAAAAAGGAAAGTGGAGGTGTCATCAACAGGAAGAAAGGACAGGGAGGCTAGGTTGATTACGGAAGTAAGAATGCAAGGCTAGACCTTAAAAAACAAAACAGATAAAAAGCCATAGAAAGATACTGCTGTTGCTGTTGTTAGTTGCTACAGCCATTGAAATACTAAATATTATCTCTTGCTACCTGCAACCCTTCTCTAACTGAAGCCCAGGTGACCTGAGCTAACTCAAATCCCACTTCATTTCTTCCAAGCAAATAAAACCGAAACCAAACCGATTGGCATCAAGTCAATTCTGACTTATGGAGACCCCATGTATGCAGAAAACCATAGAGTTTTCAAGGCTATGACCTTTCAGAAGCAGATCACCAGGCCTTTCTTCTGAGGTGTCTCTGGGTAAGTTCAAACAACAACTTTTGGTTAATAGTCACAGCTTCAAACTAGTTGGTCCCGGTTCAATCATGGCCAAGGAAGTGACACTGGAACGGACCCGAATTTTTAAAATTTGAGTGAACCAGAACCATAACGGGAAAAATTATGAGTCAAAGCTCTGCTTAATCACCCTCTTAGAAAACAAGGGCAGCGTACATGCTGCATAGCAACCCATCAGATTTGGTGCAGACTAGGAAATCACGGTGTCCCACTCAAAGATGGTGGCCAGCTGCACCGCTTTGAATGTGTGTCGCTCTCCTCAGTCCTGCCAATAATCTAATCTCATGCATCAGGCTCCTGAAAGGGCTCACTACACCTCTTTCAAGTTTCCCGTTTCATGGCTTTGACTCATAACTTTTCCCGTTCCAGTTATGGGTCCAGATCATCTAAATTTTAAAAATTCGGGTCTGTTCTGATTTCACTTTGTTGGCCATGACTGAACTGGTTTGAACCAGTCTGGAGCCCTGTTAATAGTTTAGTGCTTTACTGTTTGCACTACCCAGAGATTCCAAGCAAACAGAGCCCCACTATTTGCTCAAGCACCTCTAACAAGCTGAGTGTGGGTCTAAAAACCAGCCCCCTCCTCCTCAATCCTCTATTCTGCTCTCATTCCCAAGGCAAGATCAACCCTGGAGACCATTCCCTCTCCCCTACCTGTTATAAAGATAAGACAAGCAGGATGAAACAGAAGCACCTGGGAACTTTGGGGTCCCTTACTTAGAAGGCAATGAGTAACACAAAAAAAGGCCACACTTACTGACCTAACAGAAACTGGAGAAGCCCTGAGAGCATGGCCCCCGGACGCCCTTTTAGCTCAGTAATGAAATTACTCCTGAGGTTCACCCTTCAGCCAAAGATTAGACAGGCCCATAAAATAAAATGAGATTAAAAGGGTATACCAGCCCAGGGTCAAGGATGAGAAGGCAGGAGGGGACAGGAAAGCTGGTAAATGGGTACCCAAGGTCGAGAAGGGGAGAGTGTTGACATGTTGTGGGGCTGGTAACCAATGTCACAAAACAATATGTGTACTAACTGTTCAATGAGAAGCTAATTTGTTCTATAAACCTTCATCTAAAGTATATTAAAAAAAACTTGACATTACTGGGGGAAAAAAAAAAAGATAATGAATAAAATCTCAACAAAAATGGTCAGTGATCTATAAACCATAATGCTTGGGCATCAGTGGAGTTTTTCCCTGGGAATCAGGAATCCCTGATCTCTTTCAATTCTGGGCTTATCAGGTTGGTGCCTGCCCACCCACATACCCTTCACAGTCAGAGGGCCTAACAATCTTACGGGCAGTATTAATAATAATTTTCAACGTGTTCCCATTCCAGGGCCTGCCACTTTCTCCCTACATTTCCCAGTAGCATTCTTCAGAATGATGTAAACACAATTAATATCAATTTATAAACCTATGGTTCTCAAACCAGGCTGTACATCAGAATCCACCCGTGAAGCCTTTTTGAACCACAGCTACCAAGAGGCCCAACCCAGAGATTTGGATTCAAAGCTTTGGGCCGGGGCCCAGGCATCTGTATGGTTAAGAAGTGCCACCAAAAACAGGTACTCCCATACACTGTGAGATTATAAATGGCCACAGCACAGCATGGACTCTGGATTCAAAATCAGGCCGCCATTTTCTAGCTTGATCAAGTTAATCTTTCCCTTTTCTATTTTGTAAAATGAAGATAATAATTTTATCTAACTCGCAGGGTTACTGTGGGGATAAAAGGAGTTGATAACTATAAATCATTTAAAAGTATTATTTAATAGGAGTCCTGGTGGTTCAGTGGTTAAGTGCTCAGCTGCAAACCAAAAGGTCAGTGGTTCTAAACCAAGGACAATAACAAGATGATAAGCTCAGTCTTTGGCCTTTCACTCCCCTGGGTCACGCAGAATAGATTTTTTGGCCCAGTCATTCAGAAAAGCCAAATGAAGGTGAGACAACGGTTAAGTGCCTGATTCCACTCACCCTGCCATAGACGGGGTTGGCAGCTGCCAAAACACTGCAGCGGGCATTCAGCCGAGCGTGGATGCCAGCCTTGGCGATGGTGACTCGACCCTGCTCCATCACTTCGTGGATGGCTGTGCGGTCCATGTCAGACATCTTGTCAAATTCATCGATGCAAACCACACCTCGGTCGGCCAGGACCATGGCCCCCGCTTCCAGACGGCGCTCCCCTGTGCAGTGGGGCAGTAAACACGTGTGCTAAGGTCTAGATTGTAGGGGACACGGGGAGGGATTTCTGTCTCCTTCCTAGGCATCTCTCACTGTAGCACATGAGAATGTACTGAAAAGGTGTCAGCTCTTAGAGATTCAGAGGAAACCCCGAGTGGGCCACCTTTTTGCTCCAGCCTACACAATGTCTCCTTATCCCACTTTGACTCCTAAGCAACTGGTCTCCCACACACTTCCTTTTTCGATTTTCTCTTTAACCTTTCCACTGGTCTTCAAATTCCTGCCTCTAATTCATAAAATAGGATAATCTTCATTTTTATTTTACTAATTTGCCAAGGCTTCGCCTTCAAAACTCTTTCAAATCTCCTTTTAGGAGACATTCTTGTCAATAGAGGGCCACGCCAAAGAATGTAAATTCACCCACTATTGCTGGATACTCAGGATCAATCAATCAGGCCCCAACTAACCTCTCAACTGTATCTTCCCAACCTTAGTCAGTGCCTAGAGCAAGCTCAAAAACTGCTCAATCTCACTGTTGGACCTTTGCTAAGGGCTCTTACACTCTTACCTGTCTCCTGGTCTGTGGTGACAGCAGCTGTCAAGCCCACTCCAGAGGAGCCCCGGCCAGTGGTGGGGATAGCCCGGGGTGCAGTGCAAAGGACATACCGCAGAAGCTGAGACTTGGCAACCGATGGGTCTCCTAGAATTGGGTGGAGGCAGTGGTGACTCTCTGGGAAATTGAGAGATGATACCTAACTCCCCCCACCCCCAGCAAGTTCTGCTTTTCTAGCACAGCTCTATCAAAGACATTTAATAACTGGTTGTTAATATTATTTCCTCTACTTTTCCCTTTACCATTTATAGAAGAATACATTTTAGATATTATAAATCAGAAAATGCAGAAATGATAATAAAAAAATATTTTTCTTAGCCTTTTGCCCTTCAATGGAACAGAAATACTGCCAAATAAATACACAATCTTACAGGTTATAGATCCCCACAACCGCACTCCACAAGGTAAGACATACTTCAAAGCAAATCTCCAGCATCATACCTATTAGAAGAATATTGATGTCCCCACGGATATGGCTGCCATTTTCTAGGTCTCGTTCTACCCCTCCCAAGAGCAAGCAAAGGATTGCCTTCTTGACATACTCATGCCCATGAATACTAGGGGCCAGTGACCTGGCCAGCTGGTCAAAGATATCCTAGAGGAATAACCAAGTGAGTGAAAAACCTAATGAGTTTCAAAGGGGTTTTGCTAAGCTCCCACTTTATACTTTAGTCTACAAAATATGTTTGAAGAAATACATAAATACAGACAGTTCCTATTACAGAAGATTCTGCTCTAAGATAAATGACATTGACCAGACCATTCACGGAACAGAAAGAAGAGGCAGACTGGATAGTAAAACTTGCTTAGAGGTTTAATCTTTAAGAAAAAAAAATTGTTGCCAGGTTCAAAACATTTGAGGCTTAATGAGTATTGTGCTTCAGCATTAACCTTTATCACTTATTCATACATTGTTCAATTCTAAATGTGACATCCTATCTTTTATTTTTTAAAAGACAGGAAAAACGTAACTGGAAGGCTATAACAAAAATAGTATTTTATAGCTCCAAAGCAAATAAATGACTGTGAATGTACAAAATACATACATTATAGTTAATATATTTCATAACAAATATCATACATTATATTGAATAATACATCACTAATGTCTTGAGTAATAAATAGACTCATTGGTATATTGCTATTCTAACAACTACTCTAATATTTGCATTAGGTCTACTTAGCAGCCTAGCAGGTAATACAACAGAAATATTTAAAAAACAAAAACACCCTTTCACTTGTTTTATGGGACAAAACTGGAAGAAGGAAGCATCAAATACTTCAGAAAAAAAAAACCTGACCTTCCTCCTGACAGTACAAAAGATGGTCATGCACCCAAACACAACCCTTACAAATCCTTCCCCACCTTCAAATCTCTAATTTCAAGGTACAATGCTATCCCAAAAGGATGCCCGGACCTTGGAACGGGTTTTGCTGAACTTCTTGATCTTGGGTATATCCTCAGAGAATGAAGGCTGAACATCCTTGCTCATTTGCTTCACATTACAGGCAATCAGGACAGTCCTGGGACAAAGAGGAGAATTAGAGAAAGCCTGCTATTTTCAGTTCCTAACATCAGTAGCTAGTACTCCAGCAGCAGCAAACCTTTTTAGACTAATCTAGAATAGCAAATAAGAAAAAAAAAGAAAGCACTGTTCTGAATTCAGTAACTGATTCTCTATCAGTCAGTGACCCAAATATGCTAATCACACCTCACCTCTGGAATTCATCTATCTCCTGCTGACCCATCAAGTTTCAGACAGAAGTGTGTATGGAAATTCCCATTTACTATGACGCTGTGACCGTGTAACCAGTAACTCACACTTCTGGCATAAGATAGCATCCCTAGCTTTATCTGACAGAAAAGAGGTATCCCACCTCACAGACAGGTACAGTACCCCATCTATTAGATACAACACTCTGGAACATGGCAAACTGAAGAAAAGAATACTACCCGGAATTAAAGCTGCCAGGAGCACTCCTAACACTCGATGGCTGACCCTTTACCTGAAGGTCCCTGAGGTATAGCCTCCCTTCTTTCCAGGAAGGCAGCGGTAAGTTCCCACCACCTGGACTCGGTCACCAGGCTTCACTTTATCCACCAAATCATCATCTAGAATGACATCCACAGAGCGAGGAAGCTGGCCGGCTGGGGCCTTCTCTGGCATCTCCTGGATGGTAATGGTCTGGTGGTCCTTGTAGACAGAAAGGCCATATTCTGTCTCAAGGGGATTGTTCTCTTCATCCTGGAGAAAGGCACAGAAAAAGTAGTTACCGCAGCTCCATCTTAGGAATGCCACACTCCTCCGTTGTGGGAAACAAATACAATCTGGAGATGACTTAATGAGATTTCAGCATCCAGGAATTAAAAAAAGTAATTGAATACCTTCTCCAGCTTTTTCCATTCATACCTGTTCTAACGGCTAACCGTCTAATGGAAGGAGCAAAGCATAGTCTGAAGGGACCACAGCTGTAATACCACAAACTAGATTAGCATCTAAATTAAGATTCTTACATCCCCTACACTATGATGCAGTATTTCCACTCCTAGGTAATAGCCAACAGAAATGTTCACCAAAAGCCACCAAAATAACTGAAATGTTCCTAGCAGCATGATTTCTAATAGCCAAAAATTAGGAAGTATCCAAATACTGTCAATAGCAGAATGGTTAAACAAATGTGGTAGTCATACAAAGGAATTACTACACAGCAATGAAAATGTATGATATACACCTATACACATCAAGGGTAAATTTCACAAACATGATGTTGAACAAAAGAAGCTCAACAAAAAAGAGTATTTAGATAAAGTATAAAAGCAGGTAAAATTATCCTGTGCTATTTGAAGCCAAGACAGTGGCTACCCTTGGGTAGTATGAGGGCTTGAGAGGGTCTTCTGAGTACCAGAAAGGGTCTACTTCCTGGTCTGGATGAAGATTATACAAGTATACTCAGCTTGTGAAAATTCATCAACTGTACATTTATGTGAGCTATCCTGTATGTCTATTAAACTTCAATAAAAACTTTTAAGTTTTACTTCCCTGCCATTTGACTTTTCTAAAAAAAAAAACACACATACAAGAGATATCACTTACTGAGTGCTTACTATGTGTCACACACTATACTATAATTTCATGAAATTTTTTCCTGCAACATCACAACTCTGTAAAGCAGGTATTGTTCACATTATACAGGTAAGGAAACTGAGGCCAGGAGACGTTACACAAGTTCCCCCAGGTCACACAATAAGCAGCAGAGCCAGGACTTGAAACAGACGTTACTCCGAAGCCCAGGTCCATAAGCACCACGCTAAACCACCTCCAGGAGACCTGATCCATTGTATTTCAGGTCTGAAGCAAAGAAGCTTGGCCACAGTGATATGCAGAAAAAGAGAACTCCCCCCTCAGCCAAAAACTGTGGGTTCCTGGAGAAGTTCTATGTTAGGTTCCTCTGTCAGAAAACCGTGTTCTACAAAGTGCCTAGCAATGCTTTGGATACAAACAGCTCTCAATTAAAATTTAACGGAGGGGTTGGGGGAGGCGTTCTTCGATAGGATGAGTTCAGACATCGGGTGATCAATACTAATCATCTTTTTTTTCCCCTCAAGTAAGGAAGAGTCCTAGTGGGACAAATGGTTAAGCGCTCAGCTGCTAACCAAAATGTTGGCAGTTCGAACCTACCCAGGAGCTCCATGAGAGAAAGACCTTTATCTTCCATAAAGATTACAGCCAAGAAAATCCTATAAGGCAGTTCTATCACATGGGTTTGCTATGAATTGAAACTGACTCAACAGCACCTAACAACAAAAAGACCTTGCATCTTGCTCAATTTAAATCAATCTAAACTCTCAAAAACAAAACCTTTTTCTATGTCAGCTTTCTCCCAAATCCAGCAAACTGCTCCTAAAACCAACTTCAAGAATTATTGGCTCTCTGTTCTGATCAGGGCCACAATAAATGGATCCTGATAGAATGGGAGAAAAATGTTGAACAGAACTCAAATTCTTAAAAAGTCCAGATTTACTGGACCAGTTGAGACTAGAGGACCCCCAGAGACTATCGCACTGAGATACTCTTTAAACTTTGAACCGAAACTACTCCCAGAGGTCACCTTTCAGCTAAATAACAGATTGGCTCACAAAATAAAGAATCTCAACAATGAGTGCTACGCCCCCTTAAAAAATCATCTGTGTGAGACCAAATGGTCAACATTCACTGTAAAGCAAAGATGAGACAGAAAGGGGGTAGGGAAACTAGATTACTGAAAACGGAACCAGAATGGAAATAATGAGAATGTTGACACATCATGAAAAATATAACTAATATCACTGAACAATTTGTATAGAAATTGTTAAATGGGAACCTAATTTGCTGTGTAAAAGTTTCACCGAAAACACAATTTAAAAAAAAAAGAATTATGGGCTTTCCACACCCTAAATATTCAGCAGAAAACTGGCTAAATAAATTGCTGATTATTTTCTTTGCTGGAATACCATACACAGTAAAATAATATTTGGAAAGATTACATAGTACTATTATAGCTTAAGTATTTTTCCATGTTCCATTTAAAATGCAGGTTATAAAACTATACATTTGATTATAACCTTGTTAAAAGATCTATGCAAATTGGATGACTTTTTCCTTTTTCAACTTTTCTATAATATTCCAAATTTTCTAAAGTTAATATACACACTTTTTTTAAAAACAAAAAACTGTAAACTTTCCATACTAAACTCTGGCCAGCAGCCAGTCTTTCCCATGGATTCTAATTTTTCAACCTACCTACTTCTAGAAGAAACACTTCAGACATTACCCAATTACTTGCATGAAAACAGACATCTTTGACGCCAGCCCCCAACAAGGCCCAACCACTGTACTCCCCTCACCTTAGTGGGATAGACAGAGCTGGAAGGAAAGGCCACCAAGGTGGTGAGATCAGAATAACTTCGCTCTATGGTCTTCTTGGTGGCAGGACAATAGTGGACACTGCGGACAACTTTGGGTCGAACTAGAGAGCCTAGGAATGAAAAACGTGCATTTAAAGTCACCCAAGTTGTTAGTGATAGAAGAGGGACTTACATTCAGGCAAGCCTACAAGGACTCCGAATACTGTCTTCTTCCGACTAGTTTAAGCTATTTCAATACAAACCAAGCAAAAACTAAACCAGTTGCCATGGAGTCGATTCTGACTTAGGGTGATCCCGTGTGTGTCAGAGTAGAACTGTGCTCCACAGGGTTTCAATGGCTGATCTTTCAGAAGTAGACTGCCAGGCCTTTATTCCAAGTAGCTTCTGGGTGGACTCAAACCTCCAACCTTTCAGATAGCTGCTGAGCATGTTAACCATCTGTACCACCCAGGGGCTCCTATCAGCTATTCATCTGTTTATCTATATATAGAACATCACCATAAAACCAAACCATACCCATTGCTGTCAAGTCGACTCTGACTCATAGCAACCCTATAGGACAGAGTAGAACTGCACCATATGGTTTCCAAGGTGGATTGGAACCGCCGACATTTTGGTTAACAGCTGGACACTTAACCACTGCACCACCAGGGTACCAAACATCACCATATCCGTGTAAAATTTTAAGTACAACTAATTCCTACTAAGAAATAGTAAGGGTTCAGGGTTGGAATGAGGCAACTGTCAGAAACCAAGCTCTTCTCCAGCTCTCAGCAGAATCCATCACTCTGCTAGCACAGGTCGTCAGTCAAGGTTATTCTAATCATTGTGCACTCCGAGCTCCTCCCAGTTCACCCCATAACTCCAATCCTTCACCCTTCTAAAACCACACACTACCCAGCTCTAGTCCACCTCTCCTGCTTTTTCAGCCCCCTAAGTCTGTCTGCTTTTATTCCCCTGGTCTCCACCTTTAACCCACTCACATTTAGTGATAATGCCCTCCACACAGACTACACAACTGAGGAAGCAGGAGGTGAGAGTTCGTGGAGAAACGTGCTTAGAGCCAAAACTGCCCTCCAGTCCTATGTAGAACTCCTCATACTGCTTGGCATAGGTAGCATCAATGGAGGCCACAAAATCCTTTAAGGCCCGCTGGAAGGCAACCAGTTCCTCAAAGGCATTGTTCAGGAGGCTGCATATGAGCAAGAATAAAAATAGTGAGGCAGAGAGACCAAAATTCCAAAAAATTGACCTTGCAAACCAAAGTGGACATTCTTAGATCATCAAGGCCAAGGAGTGAAAATCCAGTTCCTACTTTCTCCTACCATCCTACAAAACTCAGTAAAATCCATCAGAACTGAGGGTCAACTTTAACTTAACTTATGAAAGATGTAGGAACGATACCTAGTTAAAACACTGGAAGAAGAGGCACTTGGAAGGAAATGTCCACCAACTACTTTTGGAAGAAAAACAAACAAAAGAGCAGCAGAGCAATGAGGGCTTCTAGGTCAATCATATCTGATTCGGGTCCTCTCCTGGGAAGCCTATTCCAATCTGGGGAACAGGGAGGGAAGCTGATTCACTCAGAGCCAGGACTCCCCTTTGGGAACTTCTGCCTCTCACCGGTTAGCCCTCTTCTCATTTTTCCTGCGCAGATCATTCACATTGACAATCAGCCGGTATTGGTTGTCACTGATCAGTTCCCGCACTTTGCTTTGATAAAGTCCCTGGTCTTCCTGCAAAACAGGCACAAGATTAAAAAAACAGGATGTTTTTAAACAGAGGCAGCTGTCACAGCAAGATAAACAAGTCTATTTCTAAGGCAGAACTGAACCCCAAGTATCCATTTGTCAATTTCTCCCACACTTTCACTTTCTAGCCTCAGGTTCTAAATATATCCTATGGCGATACTGCAGGAATTATGACTTCCTCAAGAATAATGATCCAACTTATCATTTCTATTATCATCAACAGCTTGTTAAAATGTTTCTGTATGCTGTCATTTCTCAATCTTTAGTGGGGAATTAAAGAGAGCGCATATTAAGTCTACAAGAAAGATAAAACCTTGTTAAACTGTAAACTAAACAGACATTTATTAGTATTAAAATGCCTTTTCATTTAAAAGTTATGTACAAGTATTTTATTTCCTCATCACATATGTATGTAATATATATGAAAGAATTCTCATATCTGGACTAAAAGAGAGCTTAGCTATTTGATTACAGATACAGCATCACCAACACTTCAAGGTACTTTATCAACATTTTAGTCTTGGGTTGCATACAAAACCCCCTTTATCTGCATCTTATTCAGTATTGGAAAAGAATGCAGCCAAATTAGGAAGTCTTTCCCCTGTAACAGTAGCAAGTCAGTTACTAAATATCACCTCCCTACAACAGTACCTATCCTACCCTCTCCCAAAAGAGAGCCGGGAGTGATTTCGAAAAGACCAAGCTGGGCTTTGCCCTTTGGTTTGCACTTGAAGGGAACCTGTTGCCTTTCGCGTGACCCGTCCATAAGTTGTATTTAGGAGAAAGTTTTCTAAAGGCTCACCTACAGAAAACCAGTTAACAACTGACTCCATTGCAAGAAAAACTACAAGATGGCGGTGGAAGAGTTCTGCGCCCGCAGGCTCCGGACCAGCAGACCTGCTCGGCCAACGGCACAGCGTCTGAAGGTCCTACTGCCAGGCCATGTCGCTGCTCCGGCACGGAGCGGCATCACGCGCGTCCTCCTTCGGCCGCCCAATATCGAGTGGCTCCAAGCGCCAGAGTCTCGCGACCCGGCGCCTCCCTCACCTCGTCATCCAAGAAGTCGAGGTAATCTCTCTGCGCCTCCCGCAGCTCCACATCGTCCAGTACCACAGTCCCAGCCATACTTGCAGCCTCGGAACTGCCTCCTAGGAGTCTTTCGAAGGGGCCTTGAATGACTCCGCCCCGGCGCGAAAACTTCCGAACTTTTCCCGCCACCAAAGGTTACGTGAAGGAAAGGGCGGGAACTCTACGCGCAAATGCACATTCTAATTGGCTAGAATTTACACTAGGAATTGGGAGCTCCTCCTTCTTTAGGCTGTCTGTACGCCGCCTCGCGCTTGGCGGGAAAAGTGCCATCCGGGGCGGGCTCTCTTTGTTTCTCCCCCACCCGGCTCCGTCCTCACCGCAAGGAAAGTCTACCAATGGAGCCGAGAGGAGGGTCACGGAGCCTGGTAATTGGACTGCTAGAGAGGGCGTTCTGGGAAGTGGGGAAGCGCTGCATTCTGGGAGTCGTGGTTTTCTCTTCTTTTCCGAATGTTTTGCAGGCGATTTGCAGGCTGTGGTTTGTGGTCAAGAGCGTGGCTGATAAACAAAAGGTCGGCGGTTCCAATCCACCACCTGCTCCTTGGAAACCCTATGGAGCAGTTCTACTCTGTTGTATGAGGTGGCTATGAGTTGGAATCAATTCGAGCGCAACGGGTTTGGTTTTTGGTTGGCCAACCTGCCCCAGAGCAACCATACTTTACCAGGCGTTTGGATTAGTCTGTGGGCTTGATAATTGTCGAGTCGTAGTGGAGCAATGGTAAACTCTCTTCTGCTAACCAGAAGGTTGGCGGTTGCAATCCAGCAGCGGCTCCTGGGGAGAAAAGACCTGGTATTCTGCTTCCGTAAAAATTACAGCGTAGGAAACCTTACGGGTCAGTTCTACTCTGTCCTATAGGGTCGCTGTGAGTCGTAATCAACTTGATGATGTTATTGGAACTCTACGCACACCGGGCCAGGACCCGCGTTTGGTTCGGTAACAAATTCTGGCCCCAGATGGGACCGTGAGGTCCCTCTGACCCGCCTGCCCGGAGCCCGGTACCCCCTCGGACCGTGGACGGACTCCTCCGGACCTTACCGTGCACCGAGCCATCTGGTGGGGGAGGAACGGGTGAGTTTTCCCGTTGTGATCGAGGCGGTCTCCGGCGGAGGCGCTTCACTCTTTGAGAATCAGAAATTAATCCGGTCTGAGACGTCTCTTGGGTAAGTTGTTTTGTTTTATAAGCGTGTTAACTAAGAAATCTACTGAGATTAGCCGCGTTGAGTTAGAAACAACTGTTGCTTGCTCTCTGAGAGGTTGGTGTTTGACTAGATACCTCTGTGATTACACAGTGAGGGTGAAACTTAACAGCGGTCTTAATTCTTTCATTTGACCAAAGACAAAAGGTGACTCGAGTCCTGTTCAGGTTCTGGCTCTGTGTTTGATTCTGGTTTTGACTTTTTAAATCCTTGTCGTAAGTGTTGCGTTATTTTGTGTGTGTGTGTGCGTGCGTCAGGCATTCCAGAATGTAGTCCTCTAGGGTGTATCCTTAAGAATTATTCACATTTTAGTTATGAGGCTATGAAAAAGAAGCAAATGATATTTCTCTGTAACACCACTTGGTGTCAGTACCAACTGGATTTGGGAGAGAGATGCCCAGAACACGGAGCTTTGAATTACAGCATAGTCCTTCAATTAGATTTATTTTGTAAAAGAGAGAAGTGGGACGAGATCCCATATGTGCAGGTCTTTATGTTTCTATCAAAATAAGAATCTACAGAAGCAGTGTAAATTAATAGTTCAGTCACTTCAGATACTAAAAAGAAAGTCTTACAGGACCATGGGGATCTGTACCCCTTCAGTCTGCTGCCACCCCCTTCTGCCCCACCACCTTGCCCCCTGGAGTCAGAACCTCTGGCCCCGATACCTCAGACCCTGACCTGGGATCCTGCAACCCCGGGTTGTAGTCTAACAGTGGAGCCACCAAAGGCTCCAATCACTTTGTATCCCCCCCACCCTCTTGCTAATATCTGACATTAGGACTAGGGCCACTTCCCAAGGAACAGTCTCCCCTGCCCACACCTATAGTGGAACCCAATTCAGCCAAGGGCCACCTTCTACCCCTGCAGGGCAATATCCGTTAAGGCACACATCAGCAGGAATGGACCATGCTGGGCAGCCACAAGGTTTCCTTTGGATGCACACCTCGTTATCCACCTCACACTTTTACAATTGGAAAAATAATCTCCCTGCTTATCGGGAGGACCCCAAGAAAGTGGAGGTTCATTTTGCTTCTGTGTTTGCCACTCATCCCCCCAATAGGGCAGATTACCACTCTTTACCCTATGTCCTTTTAACCTCTGATGAAAAAAGGATGGTGATTGAGAAGGCTAGACAAGAAGCTGACAAGCTTCATGCTTTGAACCCCTAGAATGACATCAGGCAGCCCACGGCCCAGGCTGTTCCAATACAGAGCCTGGGTGGGACCCAAACGACAGGTTGAGCATGGCCCGTCTTGACCATTATAGGCATTACTGATCATCAGGCTAGAGCAGCAGTGCCTAAACAAAGAGTTTGAGTAAGATACAGGAGGTCAAGCAGGGGGAAAAGGAGAATCCCTCCAGCTTTCTGGAGAGAACCTTCGGAGCATACTGCCAATACTCTGACATTGACCCAGAAGACCCCACCAGTGCTAGGTTGATCAACATGACTTTTATCAACCAAAGCACCCCATATATCAGAAGAAGGCTTCAAAAACTTGAAGGAGGACTCGGGAAAAACACCTCTGAATTGGTTGAGATTGCGTTTAAGGTCTACAACAACTGAGACCAAGAACATGCTAGGAGAGAAGGACAGAGGATGAAACAGAAGGCTGTGCTCTTGGCAGCCGCCCTTGGGAGTCTGCCACTGGGTAAGTTCCCACCAAGAGGGGTAAGTCCCTAGGGCCCCTCAGTGCCAAAACCCCCCTCGGAGACCTCAGCAGACAGGTTGGCCAACGTTGGGACCCCAGCAGTGTGCCTATTGCAGAAAGGAGGGACATTGGAAGTGAGAATGCCCTGGATGCCCTCACAGAGGCCCCTCAGAGCCCAGTCGAGACGTTGCCCATCAGATGGTGCACCTGTTGGACAGTGACCGAGAATGACGGGATCCAGGGGCTCCCTTGCCTACTGGGCACAAGGAGCCCCAGGTAGCTATAACTGAGGAAACCCAACTGGTAGAATTTTTGGTGGACACTGGGGCAACATATTCAGTCCTTAACACTTGGAGTGGTCCTCTTTTGGAAGAAACTATGACTGTTACTGGGGTCTCGGGGAGATCCTCTAGCAAAACTTTTCTGCAACCTCTGGATTGTCACACTGGGAAGACAACTCTCTCTCACAGCTTCTTATATGTGCCTGAATGCCTGTCCCACTCCTAAGGTGTGACTTGCCAACCAAACTCAATGCTCAGGTTACCTTTTCAGCTGGAAGGCTCCAGGTTGAAGTAAACCCAGACCACGCTTGGGCCCTGCAGACTGCTCTTTTGCAGCTCCCAATTCTAAGCTCAGATCTCATACCTGAAGAGATCCTTCAGAAGGTAAACCCAGAGGTGTGGGCTACTGGAGTCCCTGGAAAAGCAGTAACAGCCAACCCAATCAAGGTAAAGCTAAAATCAAATTGCTCTATGCCCCACCTGAAACAATATCTTCTGAAGCAGGAGGCCAGAATGGGCGTAAAACCCTTAATAGAGACTTTCCTCCAACACGGACTAATCCACCCGTAACAGTCACCCTAGAGCACTCCCATACTCCTGGTTGAGAAGCTGGGCACAGGTGAATACCGGTTTGTTCAAGACTTGAGGGCAGTTAATCAGGTTGTGGAAGATAGCCATCCAATAGTGCCAAACCCCTGTAACTTACTAACTGCACTTCCAGGAGATTATGCCCGGTTTATGCTGCTGGATTTAAAGGATGCCTTCTTTTGCATTCCCCTGGAGGCATCATCCCCCGAAATCTTTGCCTTTGAATAGGAGGACCCAAATATGCAGATAAGGGCTTAGTACTGTTGGACTGTGCTGCCCCAAGGGTTTAAAAACACCCCTACTCTGTTCGGGAAGCACTGGGAAGAGACTTATGAGAGTTAGAATTACCTGAGGGAGTTGTTTTACAGTATGTTGACATCCCGATTGCTATCCCCTCTAAAGAAACTTCAGACGAAAATACAGTGACTCCTTGAATTTCTTGGCTGAGAGAGTATATAAGGTTTCTCAGAGAAAAGCCCAAGTTTCAGTCATCACTATAACATATCTGGGATTTAAGCTGCCTCAAGGGCAAAGGGAACTGCTAACAGAAAGGAGGCCATAGCCCGAGTGGCCACCCCTACAACGAAAAGACAGCTGTGATGGTTTCTGGGCATGGCTGGATTTTGTAGGATCTAGATCCCAGATTTTGGGTTAATTGCTAAGCCTTTATACCAGGCAGTCCAAAGAAAAGATACCAATCCCCTGCTCTGGACATCAGAGTGCTGGCAAGCATTTCTTCAAATAAAAGAAAAACTAGTGACTGCACCTGCAGGTTTACCAGACTGCTGCAAGCCTTTTGAGTTTTATGTGCATGAAAAATAAGGCACAGCTCTAGGAGTCTTAACTCAAACTCTCGGCCCTTGGAGGAGGCCTGTAGCCTATTTCTCCAAACAATTGGACATTGTGGCCCAGGGATGTCCTTGTTTGCATGCGGTAGCAGCCGCCTGTGATCTCCTGGGCAAAGGTGAAAAGTTTACCCTAGGACACCCAACAATGATCTTAACCCCTCACTTTGTCCTTTCTGTGCTTGAGCAAAGAGGAAGACTCTGGTTAGCTACAGGCAGACTTGGGAGGTATCAGGCAGCACCCTTAGATAATCCTAATGTGACTTTAAAGGCTGTTTCCTCCCTAAACCCTGCAGCCTTGCTTCTGGCATCTGGTTTTGAAGAACCTGAACATGACTGCGTGCAGGTAATAGATGAAGTGTATTTAAGCCTCCTCAATTTGTCTGACCAGCCACTTGATAACCCGGATGTTGAGATTTTTACAGACGGTAGTAGCTTTGTTGAAGGTGGAAACCGGAGGGCTGGTTATGCTGTGGTGACCCTGCATGAGACTCTTGAGGCAAGAGCCTTACCCCTAGGTATGTCTGCTCGAAAGGCAGAGTTCATTGCCTTGACTACAGCTCTCCAGCTAAGCAAAGGATGACAGGCGAACATATGTACAGACTTAAGGTATGCCTTCTCTGTTCTTCATGCACATGGGGCCATTTGGAAAGAGCGAGGACTTTTGACATCAGGGAATAAGGAAATAAGTAGAACAGGTTTTAAACTTATTGGAAGCCATAAACCAGCCAGTTGAAGTAGCAGTAATTCACTGCCCCAGCCACCAGAGGGATGATTCTCAAATTATAAAAGGAAACCATCTGGCAGTTGCAGCAGCTAAACATGCTGCCGAAACTCAGACCCCCGTTTCTGTGATGGCCTTAATACCGGAATTGAGCTTACCAGACTTCAATCCAGGATTCTCTGTCCATGACCTGGATAGAGCATATGAGTGAGGATTCAGTGAAAAACAAACACAAAGTGGTTGGATATTCAATGACCAGGGCATTGTTTTAGACTTCCTTACTCTATCCAGAGTGATAATGGAGGTACTTTTATAGCCCAGGTAGTACAAGAAGTCTCAGGATTACTTGGAATAAGGAGGGAGACTCCATGTTTCCTGAAGACCTCAGTCATCAGAAAAGACTGAAAAGATGAGCCACACTCTGAAAAAGACCTTGGCCAAGATATGTCAGGAAACCAACCTACCCTAGATAAAGCTATTACCAGTTGCCCTGTTGAGGGTAAGGGTGGCCCATCGAAGCAAGTTTAAATTGAGTACCTGTGAAATTCTATATGGGAGGCCCTTTCTTAAACAGAGTACCTGTCTTTAAGTCGCATTTATTGTCAGGGAGTTAGATGTTGTCAAACATGTACAAATTCTATCTGCTACCCTGGCTAGTATTAGCTGATTGGCTTTTAGCCATTTACTTCATCCCACAGACATGCCTCTTCATGATATCTGTCTGGGAGATCTAGTGTTGCTGAAGAACTGGGACAGTAGAACCCCAGAGAGTCAACTCTAGCCAAAGTGGAGTGGCCCATATGAAGTCCTGCTAACTACACGTTCTTCAGCAAAACTTAAGGGTATCTGACCCTGGATCCATCACTCCCACCTGCAAATTGTGTCCGCATATGCTGGTGATCTGCCCCAGCCGATGACCAAGAGGTGCACTGATAAGGCACAGCCTTGCTAGACAAGAAGACACAAAACACCCTGACTACTCAAACACCAGGCTTGTGATAATTACATCTGTGAACCTCTGGATGGACTTAAGTACCTCTTCAAGAGGAAGACCTAGACTAACGAGATAAGTAGTCTCCTCAAGCCTTGCTGCTACTAGCCTGTTCACCATATTAGTTCTGATATTCTACTTACTGTCCTTACTGTGTCTATTACCCTGGGGACTGAGCCACTTTACTTGCCCCTAAAATGACTAGTATTACAGAGACAGGGATTAGTTATCATCCCCTCCTTGGCCCAGTGACTATTCTCTATTTGATTCTATTTCTTTCAGTCATTTGTGCTCAGTGGACAGAAAACTCCATACTTCAGGTATCTCAGGCAATAGCATCAGGTGAAAATCTGACTAATTGTTGGATCTGTCACCCAAACCCCACTGGAGGAAAAACTAATATTGTTGCCCATGTGCTAACTAATTTGACCCTAGTGCCAAATTCCACTATTAACAACAGTTGAAAACCTGTAGCCCCCATCGTAGACCTTCCCCAGTTTCCACCAGCACTTTGTCTCCAATTGACCCAGATTTGGTTTACTTCAACTGCCATATCGGGTACACACAAGAGGCGTACAACCACGTCCATTCCAACCTGTGGCAGCCTTCTACCAGATTGGACACCCAACTCGGGAAAGGGATTAGGATTCTGCAAGTGGAACTCCACCCATAATTTGTTTACCAGCTGAAGAACTCAGTTGTTCCAAAATCTAACCTCTGTTTTCAGCTCCTCTGCATCCTCTCTGCTCATCTGTAGAGGGCATATGTGAGCCTTAGGTCTGAGATTCCTGGGATACTACCCTGGAGGCTGCCTCAACTGGACAGACCCATGGATGGATAAAACAAATCAGTCCATTCCATACCCAGATACCTCCACAAGGTTGGGAACAGTCTGTGCCCCTCCCAGGTGATATATTCCCATGTGGAAAAACCACCACAGACCCAGACAAGGTAATAGCTATTGCCTGCCTAGATGGATGGAAAACGACTGGAACTTATGTCTTAGGACACCTCATTACTCCCCTCCAGATATACCAACCTACTCCAGCAGACTCGATCCCTCATGTACTGGCTCAAAAAAAACAGGCACTTGGCCTCATAATAGTGGGCATCGGAGCAGCCGTTGGGTTTCTGGCCCCATGAGGAAGTTTTGCCTATCACAGAGTAACCTTATGAAATATCACTTACTCCTTGGAAAATATCACATCTTCTACTGCTCAAGCCTTTGAGGCCCAACAAAGGAGCCTAGATTCTCTTGCCAAGGTGGTTTTAGACCATCGCCTTGCCCTGGACTATATTCTGGGGGAGTTTGTGTGGAGGGAAATATGTCATGCTGCACTTAACATCAATACCTCGGGAGAGGTTGAAATAAATGTAAAGAAAATATATGATGAAGCAAAATGGCTACGCAATTTTAATAAAAATAGGGATGTGGTGCAGATGAAATATGGAACCAAATAAAAGCAGCTTTGCCTAGTTTAACTTGGTTCGTACCTTTATTAGACCCTATAGTGTCATTCTTCTCCTCTTGTTTGGCCCGTGCATTCTTAATGCTGTTGTCAAGTTTGTTTCCCAGAGACTGCAGACAGCCGGATTATTCCTCATAGAGGGCCCTGAAAGCCAAGGATATCAATCCCTGGCTACCTCTCCTAGCCCTCGAGAAAACCTACAGCTAGCAGCCCACCAGTTCTTCAATACAAATTCAGGACAATGCCCCAACCAGCAGGAATCAGTTAAGAGCAGTCATTGCCCCATTCCCCAAGATTATGGAACAGCTACGACTCAAGGGGGGATTTGTAACCAGACCCCAACCCTGTGAGTCTGATAAAACTCCAACTTGTTGACTGTCAGTAATTTTCTGGGAGCTTGAGTAACTTCCTTTAAGTTGTTTTTCAGAAACCTGCCCAATAATACAAGAGAGACCCAGCCAGGACCGGTTCCAGCCAGATTTGGCCCACCCCACATGCACAGAAGGGCCAGCTATGACCGTTAGTTGACCTCAGCAGAGGACACAGCAACAAGTGGAACAGATCAGAAGGAAAATCATCATCTGGACCCCATTCCAAAGCGAGAGGTACAACAAGAACCACATAACCTCCTGTTTCCTGGCCTCCATAATTCCTGCAACATCTTCCTTCTAGAATTCCTTCCCCCACCCCCAGTACGCCTACATGGCCACCATCTTGCTACCAAATCACATATAAGCCCTACTTCCCCATAGCTCGGGTAGTCAGAGCTGAGGAACCATCCTCCTGGGTCCTTGCTCAGCGCTTTGCAATAAAACTACTTTATTTTTCTCAAAGACCAGTGTCTAGTAATTGGAACTCTGCACGTACTGGGCAGGGACCCGCATTTGGTTTGGCAACAAGGGCACACAACAACTTGTTAATAGACTAAATGGCAGAGAATGAGAGTTTATAATTTCCACCAGCCAAACCCACTGCAGTCGACTCGATTCCGACTCATAGCGACCCTATAGGACAGGGTAGAACTGCCCCCATAAGGTTTCTAAGGCTGTAAATCTTTAATGGAAACCAGCTGCCCCATCATTCTTCCCAGCCGCTGGTAGTTTGAACCAACCACCTTTCAGTTAGCAGCCAAGCACTTTAACTGCTGCACCACCAGGGCTCCTTAGTTTATAACTTAAGGAGGTGAGAAACATAAAAGGAAATCATTTTTAAAATATTTCCAAATCAGGTGTGCTAGATACGTTTCTCATGCAACTTCTCTCAAATGGCATCCAGAGAAAAAAAGTGAATTTTGAAAATCTATAGGATAGAAAAGGAGCCCTGGTGGCACAGTGGTTAAGCACTGGGCTGCTAACCGAAATGTTAGCAGTTCAAACCCACCAGCCGCTCTGCAGGAGAAAGATATGGCAGTCTACTTCTATAAAGATTACAGCCTTGGAAACCCTGTAGGGCAGTTCTTCTCTGCCCTATAGGGTCGCTGTGAATCTAAATTGACTCAACAGTGGGTTTGGTTTTTGGTGGGATGGAAAATAAAATCATACCGTCTCAGAAGGAGGTTATTTAGCTCAGTGACCCATTTGCTATCTGATAACTATTGCCTGAAAACCAAAAAGAAAACACCCATTGCTGTCAAGTCGATTCTGACTCATATATAGCAACCCTATAAGATGGAGTAGAACTGCCCCATAGGGTTTCCAAGGAGCGGCTGGTGGATTCAAACTGCCAACCTTTTGATTAGTAGCCAAACGCTTAACCACTGCACCACCATGGCTCCACTGTCGCCTGAAACCAAAACCAAACCAAACCTGTTGCCATTGAGTTGATTCTGACTCATGGTAACCCTATAGGACAGAGTAGAACTGCCCCACAAGAGTTTCCAAGGAGTGGCTGGTGGATTCAAACTCCCAGCCTTTTGGTTAGCGGTCATAGCTCTTAGCCACTATGCCACCAGGATTTCCTGAAGTACCCCATAAAAATATCAGGCCGTGGAGGAGGAGGATGTAAGAGAAGAGCTTTCTGTATGTACACTGTCTCCAAGGAGATGGCCTCGTGTATTAAAATTCTGGGCATAATTACTAGACTGCCGTCTTACTCGCAAACGAGTAAATGAGAGGATAAAATTGTTAAATCACAAAAGGCTTTCTCACCTTATAAAAGGATCATAGGATCCCTTTAAGTAGCTAAGTTTATTGACATTAAATACAAAGAGAAACAAGTTTTAAGCCACAGTTGATTAAGTATCCAATCAGCAACTAAGGTTTAGCAAATCTGAAATAATGCTGATTAAAAGATCAAAGGCATGTATAAGCTTTTTTGTTTGTAATTAGTCTTTTGTGGTTTTTTATTTTTTAGTTCCATGTTTTGAGGTATAATTTGTGTACAGTAAAATGCACAAACCTTAAGCTCAATAAATTTTTACCTATGTATACCACCCGTGTAACCACGTAGTTCACAATAAAGAACATTTCCATTGCTTAAAAAGTGTTTTTAATTTTAGTAAACAGAAAGCTGAAATACTAGATTGCCCAATACAAGACACCTGGCAACTCTACATCTGAAATTTCAGCCAACTGGTTGTTAGCTCCAGTACTCACTGTGTCCTGGTAAATAGTCTGACTATAGTCTACCTAGACCCCCCCAAAAAAAAATGATGTATATGTAAATATACATATATGCCTGTAGCCGTCGAGTTGATTCCAACTCATATATATATACGTACGGAGCACTGATGCCACAGTGGTTAAGAGCTTAGCTGCTAACCAAAGGGTCGGCAGTCCGAATCCACCAGTCACCCCTTGGAAACTCTGTGGGGCTGTTCTACTCTGTCCTATGGCATCGCTATGAGTCGGAATTGACTCTACGGCAACAGATTTGGTCTATTTATATATTTATATGTATATGTATGTATGTGTATATATATATATATATATATATACACGTATGCGTTTTGTCCCATCCTAGCGGGCAGATAACTTGATCTTTGGTCAAAGAAAAAGCTGTTGCCTGACTGCTTAGTTTTCACATCATGTATCTTAGGCAAGGAACCCTGGTGGTGCAGTGGTTAAAAGATATAGCTGCTAACCAAAAGGTTGACAATTCGAATCCACCAGCGGCTCCTTGAAAACCCTTTGGGGCGTTCTACTCTGCCCTATAGGGTCACTATGAGTCAGAATCAACTCAATGGCCACGGGTTTTTTTAGATCTTAGGCAAAAATAAATTGAAATTCTAGAATGATGATCCTGCTTGCAATTATAATATAGTAACAAATAACTACTTATTGACTTAAAAATGTCTTTATGATTTGATCATAACTCATTTTATGGATATATTGAAGGTTATAATGACAATATGCTCTGGAAACTAAGCTTTTAAATTAACTCTAAAATAATGAGGAAACTTAGTTCAAACAAATCAAGTCATTTGCAGTGGAAAGTCCGAAGAAGTAAGATTCTGGAAACCAGAATTTTGACACTAACACACTTTCCTCTAGGTTTCAGTTTCCTCATACATAAAATAAAGAAGTTGAATTAGAAAATCTTTAATAGTCTATCCCACTATAACATTCTATGAGCCTATGAGAAATTTGAAAACTGTGTAGAGATCGCTCCATTTAATGAATTAATCACACCATGGGCCTTCATAAAAACTTGCCGTTTCCTAATGTCATCATCTTCAGCTGTGAAGGACATGCAGCTATTTAAGTGGTATTTCTCCCTTCTTGAGTAGAGAAAGCATGTTGGCAGTTTCCTTTGTCCCTCCTCGCACTCAAACTTCCCAGAGAAAAAAATGGGGTTGTTACTAAAAAAAAAGGTAATTCATGCATATCTCATACAGCTGGGTTTAGTCAATGGCCCACCTCTACTTAACTCAAAATAAAGAAGCATATGTAACCTGATGTAGTAGTGTACCTATGGTTTCCATTTCGCTCACATTTTTGCTTTCCCTCTATCCATTTCTTTCCATCCTAGGCTTTGATGGACCAAGCCAATCTCTAATACTAAATAAACACGAGGGTGCTCCCTGGAGAGCCAAGCAGAACTGTATAGGAAGACAGTGAAAAACAAAGAGATTGCAGTACATATGTAACACTTCCATTTTTCCATGTTCTCTGGGACCAGAAAGGACCCAAAAGCAAAGTACAAACCCATAATAAATATTATTTATACTTATTAAATGATATATATCTTTGCTCAAACCAAGGAAGAAACTCACTGCCCTCCAGTCGATTCCAAGTCATAGCAACTCTATAGGACAGAGTAGAACTGCCCCATAGGATTTCCAAGGCTGTAATCTTCACAGAAGCGGACTGCCATATGTTTCTACCGTGGATCGGCTAGTGAGTTCCAACCGCCAACCTTTCAGTTAGCAGCTGAGCACTTAACTACTGCACCACTAGGGCACCCCTACTTTTCAGTCAATACCCTGTAATTAATAAATAGCTTTAGGCATTCAGGAAAGTGCCACAATCCATTTATCAGTTCTTTAACACTTACTCAAAGGCCATGAAAGGTTGAAGATCAAAAACTCTATGCCTCCACGTGCCAGAGCAGTTTAAAGAGTGATCCTAATCTGCAGGTCCAGGCTTATCCTGGCCAAGCAGATATCCCTTCTTCTGTGGTGTGGACTAGTCAGAATATTCTCCTGTTACTGTAGTCTAGGGTTGCGAGCACCAGACAGGTAGACCAGGGTTCTTTCTGGCTGCTCTACTTACTAGTTGTGTGACTGTGGCAACTTAACCACTCTGTACCTGTTTCTTCACCTTTAAAATCAAGATAGAAGTAGTATCTAGCTCATGGAATGGTTATGAGTATACAGTGAGGTGACAACAGGTATAAAATATTGAGAAAAGTCCCTGGCATGTAGTAAGCACTAAGTGAATGTAACCATTGGTGGTAGTGGTGGTGGTGGTGGTTGGAGAGGGGCCAAGGGGCAGAGTAGAAGAGGGAGGAAGCACCCACGTACACTGTGAAACAATTTAGACAACCACATTCAAGGTGCCACTCCCACCCCCCAAAAAAGCTTACAATAGAACAAATCCATCTACTGCGTTGAGTAAGACCTTTTTTGCTGGAAATCCAATTGACTAAAGGAGTAATACACTCATAGACAGGGTATTGCTTACATCTCTGTGTAGCATTTTTTACCAGTGTCTTAGAGTATGAACACAGGCTCTGTTAAGTAAGAGCAAAGAGGGTTATTAGAGGTTCGAACATTTCAAACCAGGGACACGTTCATTCTTACAGAGTGAAAATGAAAGGCTCCAAGATCCTGAAAGCAAACAGGTACATTATATGATAATTTCAGGAACTAACTATTTCTGATTGGTTGGGTGATTTTGGAGAAGTGAGAGGTGGGAACACCTCAAAGTGGGGAATCGATAGGGATTGGTGTGAAGTACATAAGTGAACTATTTTGATAGGATACATTCTTAAATTACAGAAGTACGTGACTAATGGAGGGTAGGTAGGGTGGTCCCAAGATGATTACAAGGTATTCTGTGAAGAACATTCTGTCAAAAATAGCTTCTTGGCCAAAACATTCCCTGAGGGCTTCTTGTGCAGATTTCTGATAGGCCATTTGTATCAAGACCTCTACAAGAATGCTCTGTTGACATCCTTTCTTTAACTACAAAGAAAAACATTTCCTTAACTATAGGTTAAAGTCTGTACGAAGGTTGGTGGTTTGTTAGAGGAGTAAGAAGGCATCAAGATGAAGTCCAGGCTTAGATCCAGGCCAGCCATTCTATTAAGGTCAAATGCCTTATTTTTGAAACTCTCGCACACATGCCAGTTTTAAAAACCATCAGAAGCATTTACTCCATGCTTAAGGAATGTTACGGAATACAAGTGGTCCCTAGAGTCAGCTAGTATACCTTGTAAAGACATGAGAGTCCGATAGCTTTCCTTTCAACTCCTTTTGCTTCCTAGAGTCATGCAGGTTAGATATGTTACAAACCAAAAAGAAAAAACTGAACCTGTTCCCGTCAAGTTCATTCTGACTCATACAAAGAGCAGGAAAATTCAGGAGTCAGAGAACATCAGTGATCCTGATTTGTCCTTTATCTTTGACAACACAGTTGGCCTGCCAGCAATTTGTGATGCATTGTCATTTGCCAAGGCTGATCTCCACAATAGTCCTTGAGATGTTGTGCACAAATTTTCACCAAGGTTCTTTTGAACAGCTTTACTTTAGTTAGAACCAAAGATTTGCAGGGGGGAAATTACCAAAAACTTAACTGAGTGAATACAAATACATTATGTGAAATTCTGTAATAATAACTCCATTCTGTTAATGTCTTTTTTCTAAGTGTGCGTTTTAAAAGATACAGTCCCTTAATGCTTTAAATTGTGCCAGTGTAGTGAAATGATGAAGAGTTCAGCCATATCTATGAACCAATGAAATATTCATTGAGTGTCTGTATACCTAATTCTGTCCTAGGCCAGAGACTTTAGACCAGCATGCCCAACATAAATATAATGCAAGACACATATATAGTTTTAATGTAAGACAAATTACATAATTTAAAACTCCCTGAGGGACTGAATTGCTGGGCGTAGGGCTCTGGGGACCATGGTCTCGGGGAACATCTAGCTCAATTGGCATGACACAGCCTATAAAGACAATGCTCTACATTCTACCTTGGTGAGTAGTGTCTGGGATCTTAAAAGCCTGTGAGCGGCCATCTAAGATACTCCACTGGTCTCATCCCTTCAGGAGCAAGGGAGAATGAAGAGAACAGGATACAAGGAAAAGATTAGTCCAAAGGACTAATTGTCCACAGCTAGCAAGGCCTCCACTGGACTGAGTCCAGTACAGCTAGATGGTGCCTGGCTACCACCACTGGCTGCTCTGACCAGGATCACAACAGAGGGTTCTGGACAGAGCTGGAGAAGTTCTGGACAGAGCATAATTCTAACTCACAAAAAAAAAAAAAGACCAGATTTACTGGCCTAAAGGAGACTGGAGAAACCCCGAGAGTATGGCCCTCAGACACCCTTTTAGCTCAGTGGTGAAGTTACCTCCGAGGTTCACTGTTCAGCCTGGGAGTGGACAGCCTTGTAAAACCAAATGAGACTAACGAGGTACAGGAGTCCAGTGACAAGGGCCAGAAAGCAGAAGGGGACAAGGAAGCTGGTGATAGGGAACCCAAGGTTGAGTAAGGATATTGTTGATGTGTTACGAGATTGTTAACCATTGTCATAGGGCAACATTTGAAGTAACTGTTAAATGAGAAACTATTTTGTTCTGTAAGCCTTCATCTTAAGTGAGAATAACAGCACAATTGGAAGAGCATAGTCAATGTCACTGAAGAGGGTTGATATGTTGTGGGGTTGTTAACCAATGTCATAAAACAACATGTGTACTTCTGTTTCATGAGAAACTATTTGTTCTGTAAGGCTTCACCTGAAGTACAATAAAAATTAAAAAATTAAAAAAATAAAATTTTCTAGTAGCCACATTTTAAAAAGTAAAAAGAAACAGATAAAATTAATTTAATAATATACTTTAACTCAATATATTCAGAATACTATCATTTCAAAATATAATCAATATAAATGGTTGAAATGGCAAAAGTTTTGTTATATATATTTTACCATAATAAAATAAAATAATCATTATAAAAAATACTGTTTGCCTTTTTTTCCTGGCTAAGTCTTTGAAATCCACTGCGTATTTTACACTTACCCACATCTTAATTCAGACTAGCTCAGTTGCCACATGCGGTTAGTGACTACCATATAGAAGAGTGTAGCCTTAGAGTATTGAGGTGCGGTGAATTACTTAATATGACCCTTCTAGCCATAGTCTTTGTGACTCGCACACAATGATTGCATGGGACTGTGCAAAAAAAAAAAAAAAGAGCTTGTGGCCCACCGAGGGGATTGGACAGCTTGCTGCTAGTGCAAATAAGGTGTATGGAATCTGTGATGGTTAAGGTTATGTGTCAACTCACCTGGGTCATGATTTTCAGTAGTTTGGTAGTTATATAATGATGCAATTTGGCAGTTATATAATGTAGTCATCCATTTTTATGATCTGATGAAATTATTCTCCATTTTAAGATGTGTTATAAATCCTAGCCTAGCCTCTATGCCTGTGGTTATGGTCCCATTTGGGAGTGAGTTATCTGTTACGTTCATGGGGCAGGATTAGGGTGGGATACATCTTGAGTCACTGCCTTACTAGAGGATGTGACCCAAGTCACCACCTTTACCCTAGTCACCACCTTTACCCTAATCACCACCCTTACCACCCTTATTCAACTCACACCCTTACACCTCCTTGTTCAAGTAAGGAGAGTTTCCTTGAGGAACTCTGCATCCAATGTATATTAATGCTCTGGCAAAGTTCTCTCTCTTGCTGTGGATCCTGCACCTGGCTTGTCATCATCTGACCTCCGGTTCTTGGAACTTGAGCCAGCAGCCTGCCATCTGACCTGTCAGTTCTGGGATTCACCAGCTTCCACAGCCCTCGGAACCAGCAGCCTGTCATCTGACCTGATTCGCCAGCTTCTGCAGTCTTGTGAGCCAGCAGCCTGTCATCCTGCCAATTGGGGTTCATCAGCTCCTGCAACCACATGAGTCAGGAGAAGCCTCCGGCCTGACACCTGACCCACAGATTTGTGAATTGCCAGCCTCCACAACTGTGTGAGCCATTTCCATGATGGTTCGTGAGTTTTGTGAAACACTGCAGCAAATTGTGGAACCCAAGGACGGGAGGTAGAGTACTAAGAGGAGGAGGAGGAGTTGATGTCAGAGAGGATGGAGTGGTACAGTGATTTGGAAAAGTTGGACATTTGAGACATCTTTAACCTCCACCTCATAGGAACCAGCTTTCTGCTGATCCTTCTAAACAAAATTCATTCAGGCGTAAAAATCTGTCCCTTGAAATAGCTTATAATTTAACTCAGAATAATAACCATTTATTGAACATGCACTATTGCCAGACACTATGCCAAACACTTTACCATTTATTCTCATTTAATCTTTGCAGCAACCTTGTGAGGTGGGTATTTTTAATCTCCATTTTACAGATGAGGAGACTAAGGCTTCAAAGATCCCAGAATCCCATACCAGTAAGGAGCAGAGGTTACAAGGAATAACGCTTAACAAACAAATATGTAAAATTCCAAATGCAAACTTGAGCATTATGCTCTTTTTAAAAAACTATCTATCTGGATAGGAAACTTAGGGGACAATGAGTTTATGTTAATGGGGGAGGAACAATTCGGAAAAGGAGGGTGAGAATGGTTGCATAACTTGAAGAATGTAATCAGTGTCACTGAATTGTACATATAGAAATTGTTAAATGGGTGTATATGTATATTCTCAACATCAAAAATAAATTATTTTTAAAAACCTAAATGCAGACTCTGGTCATAATTCAGATGAGTTTATTTAAATGTTAAGTAAACGTATTTTATATTTAAAAATATTTTAACTGGTTTAAAAAGGCAATATATTCTATTTTTATCTTAGTGTATTATATTTTTTCTTATCCATTTTACTGTTTAAGGTATAGACAGCAAGTCTTTCTCTCGCGATGGTGAATGCCCTATGCTAGTTTGCAGAAGAGCTAGCTTCTATGTGTGCCCTGTAACATTTGTTTATTCATTCAATTGATCAATTATTTGTGAGCCACGTATGAAACAGTAAATTATATATTATTTGTAATCCATTTTTTATCTATTTTATCCTTCAAGTAAAGTGTACCTCATTATTTTTGAGCTTCAAAATATTTTAAATGCTTGTCCTTATACAGACAACAGGGTTTTGGGATACTGATATTTGTTCATGCTATAAATTATACTGACACTTCCTCATATGCAAAGTATTTGAGGGGATACAAAGATGAATAAGATGAATAGTTTATGATCTAGTATAGCAAATATGGCATAAACTCAAATAACTGAAAAACACAAGATGTGCTATAGGCATGGGACAGAGTGCCATATGCATTAAAAAAAAAAAAATGGCAGGTAACACTTTGCCCCAGAGTAACGAGGGGAAGCTAAAGAAAGGAGATAGTATTTGATTTGAGATTTGAAGGGTGGGCAGTATTACCTCTAGGGAGATATGGCAACAATGATATTCTAAGCAAAGTGTAAAGGCAGTCATGACCAAGCACTTAAGAAATACCAAGGTGACTGAAATGAAGGGTCAGTGCAGGATAAGACTAGAAATGATTGGATACATTGAGCCTGAGTGTCAAGGACACTGACCAGCAAAGTGAGAAGACTGTGCTTGATTTGGTAGGAAAAGGGGAGCCATTGACGGCTTTTAAGCAAAGGAGTGACAGTATCAAAGTTGTGCTTTAGGAAGATTAATCTGGCCAGAGGGTGTGTAGAATGAATCATTTTAATCGGATAAAAAGACATGAGGCCTGAAAACGGGTGTTCACAGAAGGGACATAAAGGAAAGAATGAGCAAGACACATTTCAGACGGAAAATGGATAAATCTAAAAGCTATTTGGATGGAAGTAGGAATGAAGGGAGGGAGGAATAAAAATTACACATATGTAGCATAAATTAGACCCAGTGCCTGAAGAGCTTGCAAAAAGCACATGGATGTTAATGATCTTTATTTATAATGAAGAACTGTTTGCAGTTAAGCTACAAAGGAAAATCAATTTCAGAGACAACCAAGTCTCCTAAAACACCAGTAGTCAGGAGAGGAATACAACCTTGACACATAATTCCAAAACTCTGTCTAGGACAGTAAGGAAAAGTGAAAGTAATTTATTTTCTTTAATTTAAAACAAAGCATATAAAAATTATACCTCAATAAAGCAAAGTGTATGTAAACTATACCCAATCAAGTTTGCTTTAAAAATCTAAGCAAAGAAAATAAATCATAAAAGCCTTATGACTGCATCTGATCAGCTGGTAGGGGATGGGGTGGGGGTGGAGGAGTGAGGAGGGAAAGCCAGTTGCTCTTTGAGGTATGTTGAATATTAAGTTTAATTGACTCCATGCCATCTGCCTAAGAAGCTGCAGCTTCTGTCCACAGTATTCACAATTAGTTTGACAGGGTTTAGGAAGACTGAATCTCATTCCATCCTCTACTCACTGAACATTTAACAACATAGGAGCAGAATCTGAAAGATGCTTGTGAGGCAATGTGGGATACAAGCTGCAGAAATTGTTGTATTGATCATTCACTTGCCCTTTAAAGGAATATAATAAGATTACCTCCCCAATCCCTCTCTCCCAGCTCATACCAGCAGTTTCCTTCCAGCACCCTCCAACCTTCGTCCTGCTCAATTGTGGGAATCTTAGACAGAAAGAAATAAAGAGCATCATTATCCTTCTACCAGTCCTCCAATATTCTGTTGGTTTTAGAGTGTAGAAAAACTGTTGACACTCTAATTTTATACTTTTAATGCTTCAAGAATCAAAACAGGAATCTCCCCCCACCCCGAAGTCTTTTTAAAACCAAACAATAGTTTAGCTTAACTAGTAAAGAATGTCTGCCTTGAGCATGATGCTCTTTTAAGATCTATCTATATGTGATCAAATTGACAATAGCAACTGGGAAGATTAGATAGGAACCTTGGAGAGTGAGCTTATGTTAATGGGAGAGAATAACTCAGAAAAGGAGGGTGAGAATGGTTGCACAACTTGAAGATGTAATCAGTGTCACTGAATTGTACACATAGAAACTGTTGAATTGGTGTATGTTTTGCTGGGTATACCAGCAACAAATATATATATATATACACACACACACACACACATATATATATATAACAGAGATATCTCTGATAAGCTGAAAGGTTTAATGTTTATCTCTTTTCTCCAGCCTTTCACTGGATTCTCTGATGAAGTTCCAAAAAATATCTCTGATCTGAAATCAAACATGCATTGAAATTTTTCTTGGCTTGTGTCCATACGGTTAGCCACCTGTTTCTCTCTATGCTAATACAGGAAGGGGATATGAGAAAACCAAAGACGGTGCCTCAGAGCCTTAGAGGTATAGGGAAAGTGGCTTTTAAAATAATAATTCGTTATTCACTGCCATGCTGCAATTCCACCTTCATCAGCTGGAAATGCACAGTATACCAACAATGTTAATTAAAGAATAATTGATCATCAGAGTTCATACTAGAATTTCAGAGCTGGAAGTCACCTTAGAGGCCAGTTAGTCTAAAGCTGAATTTTATAATCTAGACAACTGACGTCTAGAGAGATTCCATCAGACTCTAAAATCAATATATTTAAAATAAATAAAGAGGGTTTTTTTGGTTTTTTTTTTTAAGTATAGAAATAGGACAGAATACTACCCTAAAAAAAGGTAGATTTGAGAGAATCAAACTTTTTGAATTGAAAAAATACAGTTACTGAAAGAATAAATTTCACTGGTTAAAAGCAAAGTAGAAATTGTTGAATTGATGAATATTTTATAGTGTATATTTTCACCACAATAAAATTTTTAAAAAAAGAGTAGACACATTTGAAAATAGAATTAATATACTAGAAGACAAACCAAAAAAAAAAAAAAAAAAAGCTGAGGAAATTGCCCATGACACAGCAGAGTAGGGGAGATGGTAAATATAAAGAGAAATTAAGAGAAATGAAGAATAGAATGAACAGGTTCAAATATACCTAATGGGAATTCCAGAAGGAAAAATATAGAGGAAATAAAATAATGGCTGAGAATTTTCTAGAATTGATCAAAGACAGGAATCCTCAAAGAATCACCATGAGTCCTAAGCAAGGAACAGAAAATTAAATCCTCAGACCAATTGTAAAGAAACTTAAGTTGAAAAAATATTAAAAGCACTCAAAAAGAAAAGACAGGATACAGACAGAGGAGCAACTTAGACTTACAGTAGATTTCCCCACTGCAAATATGGAGATAAGAATACAATGGAAAAGTATTTTCAGGAGGCAGTCCAAGATGATGGAGTAGTCAGACGCTTCATAATGTCCCTCTTACAGCAAAGGCCCAAAAAAACAAGTGAATCGGATTTAGATGAAAATTAGGAACTCTAAGTGTCTAAGTCGTCTAGTGCTGCTATAACAGAAATACCACAAGTGGATGGTTTTAACGAAGAGAAGTTTATTTCCTCACAGTTAAAGTAGGCTAAAAGTCCAAATTCAGGGCATCAGCTCCAGGTGAAGGCTTTCTCTCTCTGTTGGCCTTCTCATCAGTGTTCCCCCGGACTAGGAGCTTCTCAGCACAGGGACCCCAGTCCAAAGGATGCGCTCTGCTCCTGGCACTGCTTTCTTGATGGTATGAGGTTCCCCTGTCTCACTGCTCACTTCTGTCTTTTATATCTCAAGAGATTGCCTCAGGACACAATCCAGTCTTGTAGATCAGGTCCTGCCTTACTAACACAACTGCCACCCATCCTCCCTCATTAACATCATAGAGGCAGGTTTACATCATACAGGAAAATCACACAGTACCAGGAATCATGGCCTAGCCAAACTGATACACACATTTTTGGGGGGAAATAATTCAAACCATGACACTAAGCATCAAAGACAAGACTGAAGAATAGGACTGAGGGCCAAGGGGAAGGAGAGACAATACAAAAACAGTGGAAACAGAAAATTTTGGATTGCCAGCAGCCTGCTAGCCAAACCTAAACAGAGTGGACATATTGAGACAAAACAAGCAGCACTCCCAGCTGAAACCCCCACCATCTGGTGCAGTCAAGCAGGAGTGAGTGCACACACGTCTAGAGCAAGACAGGAGTGCTTCCCGCGATGCAAAAGTTAAGTGCATGCACCCCACCCACAATGCCCACCTCAGCTCCCTGTGCCGGAGGTATTGAGGCCTGTGGGACACTCCCAGCCTCCTCACCCATCCCCCTCCCCACTCGTGTTCACAGCCCAGCAGATCCCACCACTGTCCCACCCCCTAAGCTGGGAGTCAGGAGGCAACCATATCTTCACTCGGCCACTCATGCCAGGAGCCTACGGTTCTACAGAGCTTTCTGCTCCCTCTAGTCACCCATGCTGGTGCTCTACTAGCCGAGCCTGCACAGTACAGTCATACTGAGACAAAGTAAACAGCATTCCCAGCCTAACCCCCATCACCTGGTGCAGCCAAGTAGAAGCAACTCTGCACTCATGGCCAGAGCCAGCCACCCACACCAGGATATCAAGGACTGGTGGTGCCACCTACTCCCTATAGCCAGGGCTGCATAATTTAACCCTTGACACGCTCTAGCAGACAGGACATGCCATCCAACAAGACTCCCATGGACAGGTGACATCCCTCCTGCCTTGTCCCCTACATCACCCACCCCCTACAACCAGAAGATTGTGCCCACGCCGAACAACCCTGTGAAGCCCTGTCCACCTGGGACTGTTGGTGAGAGTTTCTGCACAACCCACCTGGTGACTGACAACCCGGGCACGCTCACCCCTAACCACCCAGCAATCGGCAGATCATAAACACAACACCCAACCTAGCGACCAGGGAGAATGCCACCTACATCTTCAGCAGCCACACAAGACCAGCAATAAGACACCCATGCTCACACACCCAGTCACTGCTCCACCCACTGGAGACAGGAGGTGAGAGCTTTAAAATGGCCAGATTATGACCAGAGCAGCACAGATGCCCAGCCTACTCTGACACATCAAAACAAAAATTCAGGATGCAGCAAACAAACATACCATAAACGAATAAATATGATAACTTCTTGATGCTTTGGAGATAACAGACAATATCAAATCACATAAGGAAGCAAGACAAGATGGCAGCAGCAAGTGACCAAAATAAATACGGAAAACCTCCTGGAGGAAGAAAAGGCAATATATCTACCTGAAAAAGAATTCAAAAGACTAATATACAGGGCTCTCCAAGAGATAAAGAAACAGATTAAGTAAATCACAGACAACACCAAGAAAAGGATAGACAAAATAAAGGAAAACACAGACAAAGCAATAGAAGAATTCAGGAAAATAATATAAGAACAAAATGAAAAAATAAATAGACAACTACAAACCATACAAAAACAGCAAGTAGGAAACCAAAAGATTAACAATAAAATTGCAAAAATGGACAACTGAATAAAGGATATAGGAGTAGAACTAAAACAATGGAAGACAGAGTTAGTGAAATTGAAGACAAATCCCTTGACTCCAACTTGTTTCAGAAAAAATCAAAAATGATTTTTTTCATTCAAAAAAAATAATGAAGAAAGCCTAAGAATAATACGGGACACTATCAAGACAAAAAACTTTCATGTGGTCGGAGTTCCAGACTGAGGTGGGGTGGGGGCATAAAATGGAAACCACAGAGAATTGTTGAAGAAACACTGGCAGAAAACTTCACTAACATCATGAAAGACGAAAAGATATCCATCTAAGAAGCTCAATGAGCCTCATACAGGGTAGACCCCCAAAAGAATTTCACTAAGACGTATCATAATCAAAACTGCCAAAACAAAGACAAAGAAAGAATACTGAGAGCAATTAGGGAAAAACAAAAAGTCACCTACAAAGGGGAACCAATAATACTAAGCTCTGATTACTCAGTGGAAACCATGCAAGCAAGAAGGCAGTGAGATGACATATATAAAACATTGAAAGGAAAAAACTGCCAGCCAAGAATTATGTATCCAGCAAAATTGTCTCTCAAATATGATGGAGAAATTAGGACATTTTCAGATAAATAGAAATTAAGGGAATTTATAAAAACCAGAACAAACTTACAAGAAATATTAAAGAGAGTCCTTTGGATAGAGAATGAACAACATCAGACAACAATCTGAGATTCGGAAACAAGGCAGATCACCCAGATATGAAGTCTCAAAAATAAAACAAAGCTAAAAGAGAAAACAGGGAACCAGAGATGTCAATATGTAAACAATGACAACATCAAAACAAAAAAGAAGGAATAAACAGTGTAGCAATAGAACTTTCATATGGAGAGGAAGTCAAGGCGATATCAAGAAATAAAAGACTATTTTAAACTTAGGAAGATAAAGGTAAATTTCAAGGTAACCACAAAGAAAATTAACAAACTTACACATCCGAATAAAAAAAGAAAAATATAAAGACAAATACAAAGTCAACAACAATGGAAGAAATGAAAAGAAAATTGACAAATTCGGCACAGAAACTTTAAGTGGAACAAATTGTCAACAACACCACAAAAAAAGTACAATAAAATGACAGCAGTAAACTCATACTTACTCATAATTACACAGAATGTAAATGGATTAAATGTAAATGTAAATGGATAAAAAACACAATCAAGCAATATGATGTTTACAAGAAACACACATTAGAAACAAAGACATAAAGAAACTAAAACTCAAAGGATGGAAAATATATATATACCAAGCACACAATTACCAAAAAAGAGCAGGAGTGGCAATATTAATTTCTGATAAAATAGACTTTCAAGCAAAATCGACCATAAAAGATAAGGAAAGACATTATATAATGATTAAAAGGTCAGTCCACCAGGAGGAAATAACCATAATAAATATATACACACCAATGACAGGGCTCCCAAACACATAAAACAAACTCTAACAGCATTGAAAGGAGAAATAGACACTTCCATAATAATAGTAGGAGGCTTCAACACACCACTTTCAATGAAGGACAGAATATCTAGAAAGAAACTCAACAAAGATACAGAAGATCTAAATGCCACAATCAACCAACTTGACCTCATAGATATATACAGAACACTCCAACCAACAGCCACAAAGTATACATTCTTTTCCAACACACATGGAACATTCTCCAGAATGGACCATGTTTTAGGTCACAAAGCAAGCCTTAACAAAATGCAAAACATTGAAATAATACAAACCATTTTCTCTGATCACAACACCATAAAAGTAGAAATCAGTAAAAGAAATAGCAAGGAAAAAAAATCAAATATGTGGAAACTGAATAACACCTTGCTTAAAAACCACTGGGTAATAGAAGGAATCAAAGATGAAGTCAAAAAGTTCCTAGAATCTAATGAGGATGAAAACACATCTTACCAAAACTTTTGAGAACAGCTTAGAGGTCAGTTAAAAGCAATAAACACACATATCAAAAAAGAAGAAAGGCCAAAATCAAAACATTAACCCTATAACTCGAAAAAATAGAGAGCAGCAAAACATGCCCACAGTCACCAGAAGAAAGGAAATAATAAAGATTAGAGCAGAAATAAATGAAATAGAGAAAAAGAATAACAATAGAATCAACAAGACCAGACAAACCATTGGCCAAACTGACAAAAGAAAAACAGAAGAGAAAGCAAATTACCCAAATAAGAAATGAGATGGGTACTATCACAACAGAACCAAATTAAATAAAAAAGATCATAACAGAATACTATGAAAAACTGTACTCCAACAAATTTGAAAATCTGGAAGAAAAGGACAAATTTCTAGAAACATACTACCTACCTAAACTAACACAAACTGAGGTAGAAAAACTAAACAAACTCGTAACAAAAGAAGAAATTAAACAGGTAATTAAAAAAAAACTCCAATCAAAAAAGAAAGCCCTGAAAAAAAACGGTCGAGAAGGGAGAAAGTTGACATGTTGTGGGGTTGTTAACCAACGTCATAAAATAATATGTGTACTACTGTTTCATGAGAAACTATTTGTTCTGTAAACCTTCACCTGAAGTACAATAAAAAATTAATTAATTAATTAATTTAAAAAAAAGATGTGCCACATTTGGAAACTGCAAAAAGATGGACAGTTTCAACATCAAAAGTGGATTATAAATTTTCTGATGTCATTTTAGAAATGTAGATTTTAGAGTAATTGAATTTTTAATGTTGGAGTTCATTTCAAAAATCAACTAGTCAAACTGCCTTATTTACCTAATGAGAGAACAGTTCCCAACTACTTTAAAATGTGTGTCTCAGGGTAGACATAGCACTTCCTTGTTCATACATAGACGATTCTTTATAGTTACTAATTCATTGGTGAACACAATACTTCTACTGTGTAGTCAGTATAATCACTTTTTTTTTAAAATAAGGAAACACAGAGAGGGTAAGTAATTTACCTAAGGCCACACAGCGAGACAGTGTTTGAGAGGGAGCAGAATTTGAAGTTCCTGACTCCCAATCCAAGATGCAGTTCATTAGGCCATGCAACTTCCTTCTAAAAATAGTTATAAACACAGTAAGGCTGTTTTTTCTTGTTTTAACAAAACATGTAGTCACTGTTTTTTTTGTTTTTTATTTTTATTTTTTTCTTTATAATACCAAATCCTTGGAAACTCTGGGAATGAATTCGTTTCCTTGCAAATTTTTTTTTTTTAATGTGCCCTCATTGATTAGTTATTTATTATAGGGCTATTCATGAATACTGGGTTGCTGACCTTATTTTGTTGTTGTTTTTGTTTGTTTGTTTAAAAGGGAGCAGTAATTCATTTGTTTTGAAAACATATGTCTAGAATGAAGTTGGTTTTACTCTCCTGTTTTGGGTGATAAAACTTTGGCTATGTTGGATAAAGCAACATGCTAGGAAAATCTCTATTTCTAGTTTTGTTGTGTAATATTCAATTGTTTCTGACCTTGTTCAAAACATTCTAACTCCATGGTTTTAGAATCTTGTGATATAACGTTGTCTTACCTTTCATTCTATTCCTTTCATTTATGTGTATTGAGACTGAAGAAACCTAAAAAGACAGTGGAAAAAGATAGCTTGAGACATCCAAATTAAATGAGAGGGCCCTGGATCCATGGCCAAATAGCGTACAAACACCAAGTACCTCCTTTTCTTGAACAGACTATCTGGTATTTTCTTACAGATATTGTATCAATTAACAAATATTTATCTCTAAAATACATAGTAATTATTGGGGTTATTTTCCTCTTCCTCTTACATTCTGTTTCATCCTTCCATGCTGGTACTTTTTCCTTTCTCCTCCTCTTCTTTCCTCTCCAACCCTTTCCTCTATCATTTTTCTCCTCCCTCCTCCTTCCTCTTTGAGGTTCTATTATGTGACAAGGGGTTACAGATTTAAGACTTATACCTTATTTACAACATCTCATCATCTAGTGTCGTGGTTTTCTTTTCTTTTTTTTTAACTTGGCATATGCAGAAAAGGCAAAAGACTCACTAACCTCCTTATCTAACTGATCTCACTTTCCAGTGAAAAAAGACAATGGTGATAACAGAATTAGAAAGGGAGTACTATAGTGAAAATTGTACTAAACTTTCATTAAGATAATTTCACTTATTGGTCAAGATTTCACTTAATGATCAAGATTGCAGACCCTTGAGCCCAGCTACCTGGGTTTGAATGCTGACTCTGCCCCTTCTGAGTTACTTCACCTCCCAGTACTTCAGTTTCTTCATCTGTAAAATGAGGATGTTAATAAGGTTTATGTCATTGGGTTTCTGGGAGGATTAGAGGGTACGGAAAAGTGCCTAATAGTAAAACCAAAAACCCACTGCCATCAAGTCCATTCTGACTCATACTGACCCTATAGGACAGAGTAGAACTACCCCCATAGGGTTCCAAGGCTGTAAATCTTTACAGAAGCAGACTGCCACATCTTTCTTCCATGGAGTGGCTGATAGGTTTGAACCACCAACCTTCTGGTTAGCAGCCAAACACTTTAGCCATTGCACCACCAGGGCTCCAATACATAGTAGGCACCATGTAAATGTTAGCTATTATTTTTATTTTTGTTAATAACAATCCTATGTCATTTGAAAAAATAGTCTGCGTGCTTAAAAAATGGATAGTTTTACATTTTAGCACTTTGGGAGGACTGACTTGATTCTGGGAGGCTAAGGACCATATCTGAAAATCACATGCTATAATAAAAGCTTTTATGGAAATGGTCTGCCTCTACAACTCCCATCCAGGCTGCCAAAGTGAAGGCCTTGGGCCCAAGAACATTATTCTCTGATAAGGAGGCTGCAAGTTGGATTGCCTTCTCTCTTAGTTCCTTCTCCTTATCAGAGAAGCCTTCCACCTGTTCTGGGCACACAGTAACTTTCTATATCCCTTGCATGTGCAAAGGCACCTTATAGCACCGGGCCAATCTTAACTGCTATATCTGTTCCCCTGTGGGGAAGGAACAGGGTTTCTCATGATGGCACAAAAGGGGGGAAATGCCAGATTGTAAGAGCTGACCTCAACGGATGGACTGAAGGGAAAACAGACTTTGTGAGGCCAAACATGAGTGCCCTCTTGTGGTACGCCAGTTCACTACAGTTTGCATTCGTATATAAGTCCCTGGCATGTAGCCACTATTGTCTACCACCACTATAAAACTTCCACCCTTCCACTGCAGGGTGCTGAGATCTGCTTTGGTACTGTGGCTGTCCAGAACTGCCTCACACGTAAGTCTCCCTAATAAACTCCTTTGCCACCACAAAAAAAAGAAAAGAAAAGAAAGAAAGCCCTGGCCTGGGTGGCCTTTTCAAAGACACAACACAAAAAGAAAATTACAGACCACTATCTCCCCTGAACACAAATGTAAAAATTCTTAATAAAATTAAGGCCAATAGAATTCAACAGCATATCAAAAAAATAATACATCACAACAAAGTGGGATTCATACTAGGTATGCACGGATGGTTCAACATTAGAAAATCAATCAACGCAATCCATCACATAAATAAAACAAAGGAAAAGAATCACATGATTATCTCAATCGATGCAGAAAAGGCATTTGATAAAGTCCAACACCCATTCCTAATAAAAACTCACAGCAAAATAGGAATAGAAGGGAAATTCCTGAACGTAATAAAAGGCATTTACACAAAACCAACAGCAAACATTATTCTCAATGGAGAGAGATTGAAAGCATTCCCAGTGAAAATGGGAACCAGACAAGGATGCCCTTTATCACCACTCTTATTCAACATTGTACTGGAAGACCTAGCTAGAGCATTAAGCAAAAAAAGGAAATAAAGGACATTCATATTGGTAAAGAAGAAGTAAAACTATCCCTATTTGCAGATTATATGATTCTATAACTAGAAAACTCCAAAGATTCCACAAGAAAACTACTGGATCTGATAGAAGGATTCAGCAATGTAGCAGGATACAAGATCAGCATACAAAAATCAGTTAGATTCCTCTACAACAAAGACAACTTAAAAAAGGAAATCAGGAAAACAAAATTATTTACAATAGCCCCCAAAAGATAAAATACTTAGGAATAAATCTAACCAGGGATGTAAAAGACCTATACAAAGAATACTACGAAACACTCTGCAAGAAATCAAGAGACCAACATAAATGGAAAAATGTACCATGATCATGGATAGAAAGACTCAACATTGTGAAAATGTCAATATTATCCCAAGCAATCTACAGATATAATGTAATCCTGATCCAAATTCCAACAGCATTCTTTAACGGGATGGAAAAACTAATCACTAAATTTATATGGAAACAAAACAGGCCCCGGATAAGTAAAGCATTATTGAAGAAGAACAACGTAGGAGGCCTCACACTACCAGATCTTAGAATCTACTATACAGCCATGGTAATCGAAACAGCCTGGTACTGGTACAACAAAAGACACATTGACCAATGGAACAGACTCAAGAATCCAGATGTAAATCGATCTACCTATGGGCAGCTGATCCTTGACAAGGGGCCAAAGTCCATTAAATGGGGAAAAGATAGTCTCTTTTACAAATGGTGCTGGCAAAATTGGATGTTCATCTGTAAAAAAAAAAAAAAAAAAATGGAAATAGGACCCATACCTTACACCATACACAAAAACTAACTCAAACTGGGTCGAAGACCTAAATATCAAACCTAAAACTATAAATATCATGGAAGAAAAAATAGGGACAACTCTAGGGGCTCTAATATATGGTACAAATAGAACACCAAACATAACTAAATATACATAAACAGCAGAAGAGGAACTAGATAAATGGTACCTCCTAAAAAGTAAACACTTATGCTCATCAAAAGAATTCTCCAAAAGAGGAAAAAGAGAACCTACAGACTGGGAAAAAAATTTTGGCCACAACATATCTGACAAGGGTCTAATCTCTAAAATCTATTGAAAATTTCAACACCTCAACAACAAAAGACAAACAACCCAATTAAAAAATGGGCAAAGGATATGAACAGACAGTTCACCAAAGAAGACATCTAGATGGCTAACAAACACATGAAGAAACCCTCATGATCATTAGCCATTAGAGAAATGCAAATCAAAACTACAATGACATACCATCTCACCCCAACAAGGCTAGTAGCATTAATCGAAAAAACACCAAATAGTAAATGTTGGAGAGGCTGTGGAGAGACTGGAATACTTATACACCATTGGTGGGAATGTAAAATGGTACAACCGCTTTGGAAATCGATTTGGTGCTTCCTTAAAAATTAGAAATAGAAGTACCATATGACCCAGCAATTTCACTTCTAGGTATATACCCTAAAGAAATAAGGGCTATGGCATGAATAGACATATGTACACCCATGTTCATTGCAGCATTATTTACAATGGCAAAAAGATGGAAACAACCAAAGCACCCATGTACAGATGAAGGGATCAACAAACTGTGGTACATACATACAATGGAATACTACACAACAATAAAAAATAATGATGAGTCCATGAAACATATCACAACATGGATGAATTTGGAGGACATTATGCTGAGTGAAATAAGTCAATCATAAAAGGACAAATATTGTATGAGACCACTATTGTAAAGAAACAGAAACAAGGTTTACACACAGAAAACCAAAAAAAAAAAAAAAAAAAAACTTTCTTTGATGGTTACCAGGGATGAGGGAGGGAAAGGAAGGGAAAATTATCAAATAGATAGAAGACACGTGTTACTTTTGACGAAGGCAAAGGCGATACACAGTATGGGGGAAGTTAGCAAAACATGACCAAGGCCTGGGAGGACACTTAGAGGAACGCAAGAACAAAGGGCAACAATGGTAATTACCTATAGCACAGACAATCTTGCAACAATAGTATTAACAAACATTAATTTACAATTGGCTACATAGCTAGATAGATATGACAAGAAGTTTAGGAAGGTATAAGGGAACACATCCGTCTGCAGATATAGATCTGGTGGTGGATATTTCTACATACATAACTGTAGGTGATGCTTATGTATCAATATAGACAATTGAACACACAAGGGCCACAGTCAGGGCAACTTCTTAGACATAACCAAACACCTCACAGGACAAAGTTCCTAAACTCAAAGGTGAAGGACCATAGGCTTGGAGGACATCTACATCAATTGAAACAACATAGTTCATGAAGACAAAGTTCCGCATCCTACTTTTGGTGAGTGGTGTCTGGGATCTTAAAAGTTTGTGAGCAGCCATCTAAGATACAACTATTGATCTCTTACCATCCAGAGCAAAAGAGAATTAAGAAAACCAAAGACGAAAGGAGAAATTAGTCCAAAGGACTAATGGGCCACATGAACCTGAGACCAGAAGAACTAGGTGGTGCCTGGCTACCATTACCAACTGCTCTGACTAGGATCACAACAGAGGGTCCTGGACAAAGCAGGAGAAAAAGTGCAGAACACAAAAAATCAAATTCACAAAAAAGATCAGACTTACCGGCCTGACAGAGACTGGAGGAACCCTTGAGAGTATGGCCCTAAGACACTTTTCTGAACTGGAATTGAAGCCATTACTGGAGACCAGCCATAAGCCAAAACATTGCAGGTCCATAAAATAAACAACACCCAAGAGGAACGTGTTCCTTAGAGCAATCTATTATACTAGATCAAAAGGGCAACATTTGCCCAAAAGCAAAGATGAGAAGGCAGGAAAGGGTAGCATTTCAGAATGAAAGGAAATGGGAAACCTAGAAGGGAAATGAGGGGAGGGCAGGCCCATTGTGGGGAACAGAAGCAATGTCATGGAACATTTTGTGTGCAAACTATCAAATGGGAAACTAATTTGATAGGTAACCTTTCACCTAACACACAATTAAAAAAAAAAAAAAGAAGAAGACTCCAGGGAGGTGGAGCCAACATGGCTTTATAGACAGAAGCACTATGCAATCCCTCTGCAGCAAAGACCCAAAAAACTTAGTAAAACAGATACAAACATCAGTCTTGGAACCCTAAGCATCAAATGAAGGGACAAAGAACTAGATCAAGCATCGAATGGAAGAATAAACTGACAGAGAACAGAGAACAAGGAGAGCCACGGTGAGGAGGTACCATGCCAGCTAACACGGCATGGCTTCACAATCTTGAAGTATAGTCTCCAACGGCCCTGGCCAGAGAGTATAGGAAGGCAACTTCACAGAGTTCCCAACAGGAGACACAACACCCCGTAACCAGAGATATAGGCTTTCCCACCCCTCACCCTTCTGCACTGTATGCTGCCTCTGCCGTTTTCCAATGGGCCATGGTCACTTGGCCAGAGAGACACCAGCACACTGCCACCCTGGGTCTGCCCTGCCCTCACCAGCCAGCTCCCTCAGTGTTATATTTCTTATTTTTCTTTCTCTTTCCCTTTCTTCCCTTTCCTTCTTCCTCCCACCTAGGCCTTGCACTGACTCTGCCCCTTCCTAAAGGGCTGTGCTGCACCACCCAGTGAGAGAGACACCAGCTCGCTGCCACATCAGTTCTGCCGCACCCACAACGGCCGGTTCCCTCGGTGCCATATTTTTTGGTTTGTTTGTTTGTTTCTTCTCTCGCTCTTTCCCTTCCTTCCTTTCCTTTCTCTTGCCCTCCTAGCCCTGTGCACAGCCTCCACCCCCTCCAAAGGCTGTGCTGCTCTGAGCTACACAGCCACTGCTGCATGGCCTCCCCAGGTCTGCCCCACTCCCACCAGCCAGCTCCCGCCACACCACCATTTTTTCTTTTGTTTTGTTTTTTGCTTTTGTTTCTCTTCTTTCTCTCTCCCACCTAGCTCCACACATCACATCTTCGCCCTTCCCACCTGCTTCTCCGAATGCCTGCCGAGTTCCATGGGCCTGAGCTGCACATGCACTATGGACCCTCAGGCACCCAGACCCCAACCCCTGCTGCCCCCAGCACCACCCCTGTGAGCACCGTGCCCACAAGCAGCACTGGCATGGACCCCAAGATTCCCAGACCCTGCCCTGCCTGGCCTCACTCAAACCCAGATCCACCCCACAGTTTCTGTGGCAGACAAATGACCCATCTCTGCCCCTCCCCCCCACCACTGGAATTGCCCTGCTGCACCATAGTTGAGCAACCAGCCCCACTGCTTGGACAAGGTAGACAGAACTATTGTGCCCACAAACAAGCAAGCAAGAAAACATGCCCAGCCTGCCTGCACAGACATAACCCAAATAAAACAAAAAAACAGGATGAAACAAACAAACCTACAATTAAAAAATGTAGAAAATAATTCCTGAATGTCTCGGAGACAGCAGAAAATATCAAAACATAAAAAAACAGGACAAGGTGGCTCTAGTAAGTGACCAAAATAAAACACCAGATGACCTTCCAGTAGAAGAAAAGGCACTGCAACTACCTGATAGGGAATCCAAAAATTTAATATTCAGGGTTGTCCAAGAGATTAGGGAAGAGATGAAGGAAAACAGACAAAACTAAGGAAAAAATAGACAAAATCATGGAAAATATAGACAAAATCAGAGAAAACACAGACAAAGCAATGGAAGAATTCAGGAAAATAATACAGGAACAAAATATCAAAATAAATAAACAATTAGAAATCACATAAAAACAGCAATTAGATATCCAAAAGATAATAAGATTTCAGAAATGGACAAGGCAATAGAAAGTTTTATGAGCAAATTTGAAACAATGGAAAACAGAATCAGAGGAATTGAAGACAAATTCTTGGATACCACTTTGAGGAAAAATCAAAGAATGAAGAAAACCTAAAAACTATGACGGATACAATGAAGAGCAAAAATTTGTATGGGATCGGAGTTCCAGAACAGGGGGAGAAAATGGAAAACACAGAGAAAATCATTGAAGATTTGCTGACAGAAAACTTCCCTAATATCCTGAAAGATGAAAAGCTGACCATCCAAGAAGCTCAACAAACACCACATAGGGTAGACCTCAAAAGAAAGTCACCAAGACATATCATAATCACACTAGCCAAAACCAAAGATAAATCCTGAGAGAAGCTCAAGAAAAATAAAAAGTCACATACAAAGGGGAAACAGTAAGACTAAGCTCTGATTACTTGGCAGAAACCATGCAGACAAGAAGGCAGTGGGATGACATATATAAAACCTTGAAAGAAAAAAATTGTCAACCAAGAATAATATATCCTGCAAAACTGTCCCTCAGATATGATGGTGAAATTAGGACATTTCCAGATAAACAGAAATTAAGAGAATATGTAAAAACCAAACCAAACTTACAAGAATTATTAAAGGGAGTCCTTTGGATAGAAAACTAACATCAGACAACAATCCGAATCTAGGACACAGGACAGCATGAGCCAGATACCAAACTAAATAACGAACTCTCAAGGGTAAAACAAAACTAAAAGATTTACCACAGGCTCAGCAGTATTATGCTGCTTGCTCTAGGGGTCATAGCAAATGGGTGGCAAAATTAGAAGCTGAACCAGGTTCTCCAAGTTCTCATGTGGTGGTCTTGTCTGTAATGAAGCACTCAAGTACAAAGGGATCTTCATTTCTGAAGTCAACCTTCCACTCTTATCTTCAAGCTACCCCAGCTCAGCTGCCTCCCCCAGGCTCCAGAGCTGGTATGCTTACTCCCTACATCCCCTGTCCTACTGGGGCCTCCTATTCACTCTAATTCAGCCAGACATGGTTGGAGAAATCCAATAGGAATGTTTAAAAACTAAGGGAGAACAAAAATGAAGGTATAAAAACAACTTGATTGAGTGTAGGTTTCGGCTCACAGGTCAGTTTTCTTGGCAGGGCAGATGGGCTGCCAGGCCAGGGAGCTTCTCCTTCATCTCCTCCTGTCCTTGAGCACATCCCTCTTTTATCTATTTTGGGTCCTTCTCTTCCCCTGGAGGAGGGTAAAACTGAAACTGCAGCCTCTCTGTTAACACTGTAATCCTTGGGAGTTTTGAAGAAACTACTACACTCACCATAGTTGAGTATCACATTATTAACCCTTGTTCACATTTATCCAATAGCTGTTCCCATCCCCTTCTGAAAAGGATAAGGGGACACATTTCAAAAACATCCTATGGGAACCTCCTACAGCGACATGTTCCAATGAGCAAAGGAGTTCTCAGGATGCGAAACATGTAGCATTTGAACCTGCCAACTAAGTGGCAACTTTTTCCCATTTTTCTGATTAAAAAAAAAAGTTTCCACTTTCCAGCCCCCTCATTTCAAAGGGGATTTCACAGGATAAAGCTGAGATCTCGGGATGCTGGTAAATCTGATATATGAAACAGGGATCTCTCATAGCATGCCTCAAGGAGCCTAGATGCTCTTCTGCAGGTTGTTTTATTTGTGTTCATAAAGCAACTGAGGGAGCCACAGTAGAGTAATGGTTAAAAGCTTGAATTGAGTTCCTGCTCTACCACTTGCTAACCGTATGACCCTGGCCCAGTTACATACCTTCCCTGAGCCTACATGTCTTCATCTACTTAAAAAATAATAATAATAATAGCTGCCATTGACTGAGCACTTGCAATATGCCAGGATCCATGTATGCTAAGTTTTACATGCTTTACATGCATTATCTCATTTAATCCTTATCACAGCCCTGTGGAGTGGGTACTATTATCATCCTCATTTTATAGGTAAAGAAATTGAATCGCAGAGAGGTTAAGTAATTTGCCAGAGATCATATGACTAGTAAATGGTGAAGCCAGGATTCAAACAGAAGCTGTCTGACTCCGAGGCCCATGCTTTTAATCACTACCTTCTTCATAGTGATGTTGTAAGGATGAAATGAGCTCGTGTAAGTCAGGTCCCCTGCATAGTGGCCAACGCATTAACAAATCTTAAGTAAATGTTAACTGTGGTATTACTTTTAGTATTGTCATTTGTTCCAAAAGATACCTGGGCCAGAAACCAGGTTTTAACATAGGACATTTTGTGTCTATCCTAGACAACTGCCCCAAGGTATGAGTGTTACAATTGGATTGAGAGGCCTCTGCTATTAAACTGTGTATCATGGGTTGTGTCATTGAGAGATGAGCTAAATGGTTAGCAACTTTTTGCCTTTACCCATCAAAAACATTCTTCAGACTGGAAAGAAGCACTGGCTGGCAGAAATGCAAGTAGTACCCAGATAATAAGTGGTCATGCTTCAAAAATTCATTTGTCTATTGTTATATATTCTGAATACATAGAAATAAAGTTACAAATGGTAGTTACAGAAAAAAAAAAGATTTACCACAGGGAAGCAGAGATGCCAATCTGTAAATGACAACAACATCAGAACAATAAAAGGAGGAATAAATGGTGTAGGTATTGAACTTTCAAATGGAGAGGAAGTCAAGGCAATATCAAGTAATAAAAGACTGGTTCAAACTTAGGAAGATGGGGTAAATTTCAAGATAACCACAAAGAAAGCTAACAAACCTACTCATCAAAATAAAGAAGAAATACATAAAGTCTCAGCAAACACACAATCTACAAAAACAAAGGAAATGAAAAGAAAATCCACAAACAAAAGGAACTCAGCACAGGAGAGGAAGAGAAACAAAGAAAATGTCAGCACCAAAAAAAAAAGCACTAGAAAATGAAAGCAATAAACTCACACCTATCAATAATCATATTGAACATAAATGGCTTAAATGCATCTGTAAAGAGAAAGAGAGTGACAGAATGGATTTTAAAATGACATATCAATAGGCTGTCTACAAGAGACACACCTTAGAAACAAAGACATAAATATGTTAAAAATCAAAGGATGGAAAAAATATATCAAGCAAACAGCAAGCAAAAAAGAGCAGGAGTGGCAATACTAATCTCAGATAAAATAAACTTCAAGGCAAATCCACCATAAAATACAAGGAAGGACATTATATAATGATTAAAGAGACAATCCACCATGATGACATAACCATAATAAATATCTACATATGCAATGACAGAACTCCAAAATACATAAAACAAACTCTAACAGCACTGAAAAGAGAAATTGACAGTTCCACAATAATAGTAGGAGACTTCAA
>NW_004444151.1:3058472-3077435 GCF_000243295.1 Trichechus manatus latirostris
AAATTCTCAACAAAATTCTAGCCAATAGAATTCAACATTATATTTAAAAAAAATACACCACGACTAAGTGGGATTCATACCAGGTATGCAAAGATGGTTCAACATTAGAAAATCAATCAATGCAATCCACTACATAAATAAAACAAAATAAAAGAATCACATGATCATCTCAATTGACACAGAAAAGGCATTTGATAAAGTTCAACACCCATTCCTGATGAAAACTCTCAATAAGATAGGAATAGAAGGGAATTCCTCAGCAGAATAAAGGGCATCTATACAAAACTGGTTAAGAGATATGGCTGCTAACCAACAGGTTGACAGTTCAAATCTACCAGATGCTCTTTGGAAACCCTATGGGGCAGTTCTGCTCTGTCCTATAGGGTCACTACAAGTCGGAATCAACTCAGTGACAATGTGTTTGGTTTTGGTTTTGGTTTTGGTATACAAAACCAACAGCCAACATCATTCTCAATGGAGAGAGGCTGAAAACATTCCCCTTGAGAATGAGAACAAGACAAGGATGCCCTTTATCACCACTCCTATTGAACATTGTGCTGGAAGTCCTAGCTAGAGCAATAAGGCAAGAAAGAGGGCATCCAAATTGGTAAGGAAGAAGTAAAATTATCCCTATTCACAGATGATATGATACTATATATAGATAACCTTAAAACAAGAAAACTACTGGAACTAACAGAAGATTCAGCACAGTAGGAGGAGACAAGATAAATATATAAAAATCAGTTGGATTGCTATACACCAATAAAGAAAATTACAAAAAGGAAATAAGGAAAGCAATACCATTTATAATAGCCCCTAAAAAAATAAAATACTTTGGAATAACTCTAACCAGGGATGTAAAAGACCTATACAAAGAAAACTACAAAACACTACTGTTAGAAATCAAGAGACCTACATAAATGGAGAAACATACCATGCTCACGGATAGGTAGACTCAAGATTGTGAAAAAGTCAATTCTGCCCAAAGCAATCTACAAATACAATGCAATCTCAATCTAAATACCAACAGAATTCTTTAACGAGATGGAAAAACTAATTATTAACTTTATATGGAAAGTAAAGAGGCCTCAGATAAGTAAGAAGAAGAAGAAGAACAAAGTAGGAGGCCACGCAGTACCTGACCTCAGCTACAGCAGTCAAAACAGCCTAGTACTAGTACAGTGACAGAAAAATTGACCAATGGAACAGAATCAAGAACCTAGATGTAAATCCATCCACCTATGGTCACCTGATCTTCGTCAAAGTCCCAGAGTCCATTAAAAGGGGAAAAGATAGTCTTTTTAACAAATGGTGCTGGCAAAACTGGATACCCATCTGCAAAAAAAAAAGAAATAGGACTCATACCTTACACCATACATAAAAAGTAACTCGAAATGGATCAGAGACCAAATTATAAAACCCACAACTATAAAGATCATGAAAGAAAAAATAGGGACTACACTAACCAAAAAAACCAAACCCATTGCCATTGAGTTGATTCCTATTCACAGTGACCCTATTGGGCAGAGTAGAACTGCCCCATAGGGTTTTCAAGTAGCACCCTGGTGGATTCAAACTGCCAACCTTTTGGTTAGCAGAGGTAGATCTTAACCACAATGCCACCAGGGTTTCTAGGAACTACAACAGGGACCCTAATAGACAGCATAAGTAGGATACAAACTATAACTAACACACAAACACTAGAAGATAAGCTAGATAACTGCGATCTTCTAAAAATTAAACATTTAAGCTCATCAAAAGACTTCACCAAAAAAGTAAAAAGACAACCTATGGACTGGGAAAAAAATTCTTGCTATGACATATTGGACAAAGGTCTAATTTCTAAAATTTATAGGAAAATCCAATACCTGTACAACAAAAAGACGAATAATCCAATTAAAAAATGAGCAAAGGATATGAACAGACACTTCACCAAAGAAGACATTCAGGTGGCTAACAGACACATGAGGAAATGCTTGTGATCACTAGCCATTAGAGAAATGCAAATCAAAACTACAATGAGATACCATCTCACCCCAACAAGGCTAGCATTATTCAAAAAAATACAAAATAATAAATGTTGGAGAAGCTGAAGGGAGATTGGAATTCTTATGCACTGCTGGTGGTAATGCAAAATGGTACAACCATTTTGGAAAACAATATGGTGCTTTCTTAAAAAGCTAGAAATAGAAATACCGTATGATCCAGCAATCCCACTCCTAGGAATATATCCTAGAGAAATAAGAACAGTAGCATGGGTAGACATATGCACACCCATGTTCACTGAAGCATTATTCACAATAGCAAAAAGATAGAAACAACTTAAGTGCCCATCAACAGATGAATGGATAAACAAACTATGGTACGCACACACAATGGAATACTACGCAATGATAAAGAACAAAGATGAATCTGCGAAACATCTCACAACATGGATGAATCTGGAGGGCATTATGCTGAATGACATAAGTCAACCACAAAAGGACAAACATTGTATGAGACTACTATTATAAAAACTCATGAAAAGGTTTCCACACAGAAAGAAACAATTTTTTTCTTTTATTTTTTTATTGTACTTTAGATGAAGGTTTACAGAACAGTTTCTCATTAAACAGTACACATATTGTTCTATGACAATGGTTAACAACCCCACGACATGTCAACACTGTCCCTGCTCAACCTTGAGTTCCCTATTACCAGCTTTCCTGTCCCTCCTGCCTTCTAGTCTTTGTCTCTGGACTGTTGAGCCCCATTAGTCTCATTTTGTTTTATGGGGCTGTCTAATCTTTGGCTGAATGGTGAACCTCAGGAGTGACTTCATCACTGAGCTAAAAGGGCGTCTGGGGGCCATACTCTCGAGATTTCTCCATCTCTGTCAGGCCAGTAAGTCTGGTCTTTTTTTGTGAGTTAGAATTTCATTCTACATTTTTCTCCAGCTCTGTCCATGACCCTCTGTTGTGATTCCAGTCAGAGCAGTCATTGGTGGGAGCTGGGCACCATCTAGTTGTACTGGACTCAGTCTGGTGGAGGCCATGGTAGTTGTGGTCCATTAGTCCTTTGGACTAATCTTTCCCTTATATCTTGTTTTCTTCATTCTCCCTTGCTGCTGAAGAGGTGAGACCAGGGGAGTATCTTAGATGACTGCTCACAGGCTTTTAAGACCCCAGATGCTACTCACCAAGGTAGACTGTAGAACATTTTCAGAAAGAAACAATTTTTGATGGTTACTAGGGAGGGGAGGGGTGGAGAGGGTAAAACACTAACTAGACAATAGATAAGTGACAACATCTCACATACTTTGGACAAGTTATCAGGAGGAATCTGTCCCTGGAGAAGGATATCATGCTTGGTAAAGTAGAGGGTCATTGAAAAAGAGGAAGACCCTCAACAAGATGGATTGACACAGTGACTCCAACAATGGGCTTAAGCATAACAATGATTGTGAGGATGGCACAGGACCAGACAGTGTTTCTGTTGTACATAGGGTCGCTATGAGTTGGTACCAACTGGACGGCACCTAACAACAACAACATGTTATGCCAATTGAGCTAGATGTCCCCTGAGACCATGGTCCCCACCCTGCAGCCCAGTAACTCAGTCCCTCAGGAAGTTCCTCCAAGACAGATTTGTTCATTCCTTTGGCAATCCATGGTATATTCAACATTCTTTGCCAGCACCACAATTCAAAGGCATCAGTTCTTCTTCAGTCTTCCTTATTAATAGTTTATATATAAAAAAAAGTTCTATATCCTACTTTGGTGAGTAGTGTCTGGCATCTTAAAAGCTTAGAGTGGCCATCTAAGATGCGTCTACTGGTCTCACTCTGTCTAGATTAAGGAGAATGAAGAAAATCAAAGACACAAGGGAAAGATTATTCCAAAGGACTTATTGACCACAACTACCACAGCCTCCACCAGACTGAGTCCAGCACAACTAGATGGTGCCAAGCTACCACCACCGACTGCTCTGACAGGGATCATAATAGAGGGTCCCAGACAGAGATGGAGAAAAAGGTAAAACAAAATTCAAACTCACAAAAAAACAAAACAAAACAAAAAAAAACCAGACTTACTGGTCTGACAGAGACTGGAGAAACCCTGAGAGCATGGTGCCTGGACACCCTTTTAACTCAGTACCAAAGTCACTCCTGAAGTTCACCCTTCAGCCAAAGATTAGACAAGCCTATAAAACAAACAATAACACATTTACTTCAACCATGTATATGGGACTAAATGAGCTGACCAGCCCAAAAGCGAAGGCAAGATGGGACAGGAAAGTTGGATGAATGGAAATGGAGAACCTGAGGTCTAGAAGAAGAGAGTGTTGACACATCACAGGGTTGACAACCAATGTCACAAAACAATATGTGTATTAATTGTTTAATGAGACATTTATTTGCTCTGGCTGAAAGCACAATTAAAAAAAAAAAAAGTATTTTCAAAGGCCCAAAGAAAATTAACTGACAACGTAGAGTTCTATACTTTGCTAAACTATTATTAAAGAATTAGGGCAAAATAAAGACGTACAGAATAATACTCAAGACCTTTGTTCAAAGGACTCCTAAGGATACAGTTTAGAAAGAAGGAAATTGAATGTAGAAGTAAGAAATATGATACGAAAAACGATGAGCAAAGAAATTGGTAAATATGAAGGTAAATCTAAGAAAGCATTGACTTTAAAAATAAGTGCTAATAATAATGATTAATTTGCAGAGGTGTAAAACTAGGTAGAACTAACCAGCACTGACTGCCTTGTGTTCTCATTGGTGTAGCTTCCTCTCTATCTGTAAGCCCTCCACGCCTTTCTCTCTCTCTCTCTCTTTTTAACCGCATACTTAGGTCCCTCTTTCACGACCTGAAAATTTGAAACCATTAATGCTTTTCCACCTCCAGCTTTAAGCTGGGATATTCAACCCAGCGTCTAGGCAGCCCATGAAGTGCTTTGCTAGAAAGCCAGGGAGACAGACTGGGGGCAGGTGTCTGGGAGTGAGAATTTTCTGGAGCCCCAGAAAGCTCTGAGCCTGACGTTTTTCTTTCTTTCTTTTTTTTTTAAAGTCTGTGGGACCCACGGCAAGGAGCCGTGGGCAAGAGGCTAGAGGAGACGGGTGTGGCAGTTCCTGACTCCTACTTTTCTCATTCTTCCTCCGCTTTGTCCCGGGCTGAAATGTGGGGCCCAAAGACCGCGCTCTGGAAACTGGCCCTGACCTTCCAAAGCCAGCCCTGGCGTTCATAATAACAATCCTCTCTTTTCAGGAGAAATCAGCGGGCTCTTAGAGCTGTGGGTGGTGCTATCTTAACAGAGAAACCAGTCTGGGTCAGCAAGATATTTCTGTCAACTGTGCTGTGGGAACCGGTCTGTTTGGTTTCAGCTAAAGGGATTTTCCAACAAAGACGTTTGTTTGGCTCGGAATGCAAACAGTGCAACCGGTCTGTTGGAGTGCAGCTGTCCCGCCTCCCATAGCCTGCTTCCTCATTGGCCAACCTGCTGGCCTATCCACTGTGAGCTGCTCGGGAGCCATACTGAAGTGGAGGCAAGTAAGCAGGAAGACTGAGTGTAGCTGGGACATTTGCAGAGACTCCTGCACCCTTCGGTGAGGCGGACACATGGGTGGGCAGAGCCACCTCCTGTGGCTTACTTAGAAGTAGCCTGCTGTTTGCTTCAAGAGGGGACAAGAGCAACAGGCCCATATTACCTCTCTCCCTGTCAGATTGGTGCCTCTGCAGCTGGCCAAGGAAACTCTTCACCAGACAGCCATTCTTGCTCAGTCCTGAGAAAGTCTGGGATCTCTGGGTGGTCAGCCTGCGTGGACAGAAGCCAGGAGACAACTCTCGTTCTATCCCTCCCTGCCACAGGCTCTATCTTGAGCAAACCAGTGGCAGACCACAAGGACCTAGGACATTAGAAAGCTGTACTATTTTGGAGCGTCCACAGTAACATCTGTTGTACCAGGAGCATCCCTATCGATCTCCAGCTGCTAAAGAAGCAATAAAAGCAGTAGGCACAGCAAATTCTGCAGCAGTAGGGGGCTTCTCTGGGTGTTCTTTTTCGATAACATTGTCCCTCCTCTATTGCCACCAACCTCCAACCAAAAACTCTCTGAAATAGAGGCAGAAATAGAAGACAGGGCTTTACATATTAAGCCTGGCCTAGTGGTAGTCTACCCTGCCCCTCCCATCATCCATTAAGGGTTGTAAAGAAAGAAAAAAAGAATCCTCCAGTCTTATTGCCCCACAGCCTCCCAACTGCTCCAATAGGAAGACTATGTGCCAGGAAGGGACCAGTCCAGGACTTCCAACAATGGCCTCAGCTCTCACGCCCCCAGGCCGGGTGCCAGCAGGATCCCAGGCACCACAGCAAGATCCAGCTGGCGTGCACTGGGCCCCAGCAGAGATCCGGCATCTGCTCGCCATCATGGAGGAGCCCGCTATCAAGAGGCGCCTGAAAACGGTTCGTCGCAACACTTCAGTCTATGAGGATGTGGCAAGGCGTCTTCAAGAGCATGGGTATGTCCGGCATCCACACCAGTGCCGTACCAAGTTCAAGGCCCTCAAAGTGGCCTACAAGAAAGCCCACATGGCTGTCCTACACTCTGGGGCAGCTCCTCAGGGCTGCCCCTTTTATGAAGAGATGGGTCGGGTGCTACAGACCAAGGGTAGCACCAGCCCAGACAACTTCAGGGAGCAGACCCAGCCAGGGGATCTTGACCACCACAACTGGCCAACCCAAAGAAGGGAGCTGGAAGATAGGCCAGAAGGACACTCTCTACAGCAGCTGCAGCAGGACGGGTCAGAACTAGAGATGGAGATGGAGACAGAGCATCAGTTTAAGCTGGAAGTGGAAGTGTTAGAGCTGCCCAGTGACCTCAGTCCTGAAAGTCTGACTGGTACTCAGGCCGAAAAGACAACTGAGACCGAGATTAGCCCTGCTGCCCAAGGTACTGGAGCAGGTAAGTGGCCAACTATGTTCTACCAAAGCCCTGATGCTATGGGGTTGGGTGGGGTGGGAAGTCATAAACGATAAAACCAAGGTGGGGGATCCATTCCCTCAAAGGAACTGGAGCTCTGGAAAGTTTAAAAAAGCCTAATTTCACTACAGGTGTTGGAGTCAGCATATTAAAGCAGGAAGGGACAATGGAGACCATATCCAACCCTTGCATCTTACAGACGAGGAAACTAAGCCAGAGAAAAGTACTTGGCACAAGGTGACACTGCCAGTCAACGCTAAGGCTGAAACAAGCCTCCAAGCCTAGTGATCTTTCCACTGGCTTCTAAATGATTCTTGCTTTAAATGTAGTTTATAATTGGTCATCATGGCAATCTTTTCCAATCTTAAAACTAGGGCCTGGAAAGAGTGGGATGAGGAGAGCAGCTAAGATTTCTCTCTTTCCTCCAACAGAAGTCCAGAGGAGGCCAGAGTCTCTAGACAGAAACCAGCCTCAGAAAGAGACCCCGTCATCAGCCCCAAGAGTTCTAGGTGTGTCTACAGTGCCCCCTAGAGCACGGGTGGGCCGAGTACGCCGACCCCAGCCCAGAGCCCGAAACCGGAGGTGCTACCAGCCAGCTACTGCCATGATTGCCTCTGAGATGGCAGAGAACCGGCGCCTGGCCAGTGAACTGGCCCGGGAATCAGCTGCCCAGCTGCAGCGCTTCCTAGACCAGCACAATGCCCACATGGCAGCCCTGGTCCAGGTGGCCCGAGACAGTTACGCCCAACGCCAGGAAGTGGTGGCTATTCTTCAGGACGTTGCTGATGATATCCATGAGGGGGTGGCCCTCCTAAGGTCATCTGTAGGCCGCTTGAGCCAGGAATGAGACCTACAGACCACAGCCTCTGCCATACCTACTCTCCCAGGACTCTGGGGAGACTTCTCCATTGAAACTTGAATTCTCATTGCTCTTTTCCCTTCCTTTTTCTGTTAGGAAATTTTTGAAAAATAAATGGAGGAGAAAGGTAGACAACATGGTGAATAAAAGGCTTCCCTTGGAATTTTAATAAAAAAGATCTTGATATGAAAGTAACAGCTAATGTTTGGGATTTTTTCTTTGTGTTTCATTTTGTCTCAACCTAGAAGCAAAGGATTGACAGATCTCTGGTTTGAGGCCTCTAATAATTGTAACTAGGCTTTAGCCAGGAGAAGCCATGGTGAAGAAGCCTGAGTTTGCCTTTTGGTTATCCCAAGTCCCGTCGGTTATCATTTATCCATTCAAGAAACATTTGAGGATCTACTATGTGCCCAGGCATTATATATTAGGTGCAGAGTATTCATTAGTGATGAAAATACACATCATCACTGCCCTCTTGGAGATTCTACTTTAGTGAGGAAGATAGTCATTGAATAAACCTGCAAATCAGTGATTAGCACTCTAAAGAAAATGAACAGGAAGAGTAATAGTGTGAGAGTAGGCATTAGATCTACTCGATGTGATTCCAGAAAGCCTCCCTGATTGTGGCCCAAATTAGGGACACTGAGGACCTTCCAAAGGTATCTGTAGGCTTCTCAGAGAACGTCATGTTCCCTGACCCCTTGTTCAGATGTATAGTGGCCCTAGAAATGAGGCTACTCTTACAGTGGATAAGGGACCGACTCAGTCACAACCCCTGCTGTGGGCACTGCAGTGATAATGCCAACAGGTGTAGTGAATCTCCTTCTACCAGCAAAAACACCCCAAAGATGGAACAATCAATCATTAGTTCCTTGAACTCCATGGGGGCAGGCCCTCCACCACCATTGCCACCTCCTCTTCTTCCCTGGACTCCCTGAAGTACAGATTAGGCTAAGGGTGACAGTTGCCTGTGCCTAGTCTGGAGCATCCTTTTATATTGTGGGGAGCATTTTGTATATGAATTGTTTTAGTCTTTGTAAGAGTGGATACTGCCTATTTTAGGCCTTAGGGTTTCAAAGCATCCTTGGTATCTCATTTAGGGTCATACTGAAAAGAGAATAAGAGCTACACACGCATAACTCACAAATGCTCACTTTCAACTAATCCTTAACCAGTTGCCATTGAGTTGATTTTGACTCACGGTCACCCTATGTGTATTGGAGCAGAACTATGCTCCATAGGGTTTTCAATGGCTGATTTTTTGGAAGTAGATTGCCAAGCCTTTCTTCTGAGGTGCCTCTGGGTGGACTCAAACCTCCAACCTTTCGGTTAGCAGCTGAGCATGTTAACCATTTGTAACACCCAGGGACTCCCAACTAATCCCTAAAACCCATTGCCATAGAGTCGATTCCAACTCATAGAGACCCTACAGGACAGAGTAGAACTGCCCCATAGAGTTTCCAAGGAGGAGCTGGTAGATTCAAACTGCTGACCTTTTGGTTAGCAGCCCAAAGCTTAACCACTGTGCCACCAGGGCTCCAACTAATCCTTAGGGGTAAGTATTGTAGGTAGATGTTTTCAAACTCTCTGAAAGGACATGTCCTTCTTCATGGAGGAAAGAAGGTTGCCTTTGATATTCTCTCTCCAAATGACAGTGAAGCCATTCTTGAGGCTTCTCTCCTTCTGTACCCTTGACTTTCTCAACTTCTGCTCAACCACTCAACTCCTCCTTTAGCCTCAGCCTTGCAGTGGCCATGACCCAGACCTTTGCCTTCCAGTGGTTCCAGAGAGTTAAGAATGGCAGCGGACTGAAGAAACAGGTCCCTTCTCTTTCCGTTTCCACTGCCACACAGCTGACAAGCCTCTACCCAGGAAGTGAGCTGATTCTCATCACCACTCAAACTTGTCTGAGGTCTCAGAGTTTACTGCTAGGTCTACAATAAGCAAGTACAATGATAACATTTTCACACTAGAAATCATGCAATATTAGAGCTGGAAGCAGCATAGGTGATTATAGTTGGGCTCTCTTACAGAGGAAGAAGTTGAGGCCAAGAGAAGTTTCTTGGGCTTGGAGTCCTAGGCAATGAACCCCCAGTCCAGAGCTTGTCCATTTAGGGTTCACACAAAGTCTCCTTAATCTCAACAGACCCGCAACCACTATCTTCACAGCACAGTTATTTCTTGGCATTGTTGAGACAAGTGGAAGCTGGGTCTAGGTATGAGTTTACTCTTCTGATCTATGGTTTGAGTGCCACCCCCTCTCTAATGGTTACTGGCAGCTAATTCCAGCTGCTTAGGATTCTCCAGAGGGGCTTTAAGACCAGCCCTAGTGTCACCTCAGGCCTGAAACAGCTAAGGACAAGGCTTAATCCTCTTTCTTCTCACTCCCACATTGTTCTTGTTGTTGTTCGCCTGTCTTAGCTCAACAGTATCTCCTAACCAAAATACTTTCCTGTATCATCAAAATGCATTTAAAAATTACCCATTTCCCCAAGATGACCAGTAAATTTTATAGTAGGTAAACAGGGACATATAGACTAACCAAAACTTTTTTTTTTTTAATTACACTTTTTAAACTAGTAGAGCTTTCTAATTGTGGCATATTCGTTCACCCTAAAACCCCCTTCCTCCTATTCCCGTCCCCGTGTATTTTTTCACTTCCAGGAAACTATGCTATCGAAGAAAAGAAAACTGGAAAAGAGAGGAGCACAGGGTAAAAACGGGCAAAATAATAACTGGGTTTAGGGGTTATCTCCCTACGTTTCTAAAGACGGAGAAGCGGAGGCTCCTCCTCCAGCTCTGCAGCAATCCAGTCCACTATTTGCCTCTCACTTCTAAGCATCAGGTCTGCAAGCTCCGGATCTCTGGGAAGGCTGCCTAGAACAGAATCAGCCCAGGCGGGAGGGATGACGGCGATGAGAGTGGGCCCAGGAGGAGGACTAAGGAGGGCAAGGAATGATCCTCCTTGCAGAAAAGCAGGAGAGAAAGGGCAGGACAGCCGCAGAAACTACATCTGCCAGGAGTCCCTCGTCTAACACAACTGAGGGGACTGACAGCTCCATTATCCAATAGGCTACTGGGCTATGGTTGTGATGGCCAATCACAACTAGAAAGGGTGGGTGCTTCACAACGCCGAATTTTTCTGGGTACTTTTCTGATTGCGTACCGCCCACTCTTGCACACTCGCGCGCGCGCGCACACACACAGGCACTAGTACAGTTCAGTCTCCAGCTTTCATATATTCCCCCACTGACCTAACAGCGGATTCTTCTGCCCCCAACCTCCTGCAATTCTGTGTCCACTTCAGCCCCCTTTACTGCTCAGCGTCATCTTTCAAAAAGGCCAAACAAATCGTTTCACTCTTTGCTTAAATTCCATCAGTGACTCCTTTTGGCTGTTAAGGAAAAAGTTCATCCTCCTTAGCCTGGTCCCCGCCTGCCTCTGCAGCCCCCCTCTTTTCCTCACCCTGGCCTCCAACTTGCAGAACTACCTGCAGTTCTCCCAAAGCACCACACTGCTTTCACCCTACTTCCTGGAGCTCCTTTCAACTTGCTTGTCCTTTAAGAGACCTCGAGAGTAACCTCTATTGGGTCTACTTGACCCTCCAACACTCAATTCAGTGTCCTTCTAGGTGGCCACAATACCTAGCTCTTACCTCGGTCACAACAGCTCTCTTACTGGTTTTAGTTATCAGTTTATTCAGCTTCCCCTCTCTCCCCCGCAACTGAAATTGCTGAAGGCAAGGACTGTTACCCTTTTCACCTTTGGACATCTGGTGCCTAGCACATCGCAGGCACACATAAAGTTTTGGTGAATGAATAGTCTCAATAGTATATGCAGTGCCCAGGAAGGAGAGGCTGGGAGATGACTTCATGCCTTGAAAGACTCCTGGGCAGCTTCAGCATACCTATGTCCTCTCCCTTTATTTTAGCTTGGGAATGTGGAATCAGAATGTCAGAGCTGGAAGGGATCTGAGAGCTCAAAGGAAGCAGCATGGGGTAGAAGACGTGACCATGGAAGTAGTGGTCAGAGAGGAGAGAAGAAGCTCTGCTGCTGGCTTTCAGATGGAGGAAGGGGCCACAAGCCAAGGAATGCAGGTGACCTCTAAAAGCTGGAAAAGTCAAGGAACAAATTCTCCCCTAGAGCCTTCATAAGAAACACAGTCTGCCTACACCTTGACTTTAGCCCAATGAGACGATTTTGGACTTTTGACCTCCAGAACTGGAAGTAATAAATTTGCGTTGTTTTAAGCCACTAAGTTTGTGGTAATTTGTTAGAGCAGCAATAGGAAATAATACAGATGATTATTATTGCTATTATTATTTGAACAGGGTTGGTTCTGAGAACGGCAAGCATGTGTGTACAAGTGTAAACGTCTACATATCTGTAAATGTCTATGCTTTTATGGGTGATAAAAGCGGAGCTCAGAAAATCTAGGGTGGGTCCAACATATGAGTAGAACTGATACCACCAGTCTGGCAATAAAGCAGCCAAGCCCCCTGGAGAGAACAGATAATTTGTTCCCCTTTTGCTGGATGACCAGTCTGCCCTTTCCGGGCACTATATAAGAAGATAGAGCACCCTTGGAATCCCTGCGTGGTGCAAATGGTTAACATGCTTGTCTGCTGATCCAAAGGTTTGAAGTTTGAGTCTACCCAGAGGCTCCTCGGAAGAAAGTCCTGGCAATCAACTTCCAAAAAATCAGCCATTGAAAACCCTATGGAGCACAGTTCTACTCTGATACATGTGGGGTCGCCATGAACTGAAGTCAACTCGACAGCAAATTTTTTTTTTTAATAGCACCCTTGGAGTATTACAAATATTAATATCAATGCTTTATTAGCAGGAAGGGAGAGGCGAAGGTTAACATGGGAAGAAGAGGGCCTAAAGAAGAAATTCAGGAGAAAAATCAGGAAGGATAGTCAGTGGGCCTGCTGGGCCTGGAATGTCAAATCCCCAATGGTAGTGGGTGCACCTGGAACCCCAGTTCTTTTGTGTCTTGTTTGCATGCCACTCTGCTCTCTGCCATAGCATGGGTGGAGGCCCTGGTCCCACTCTGGGCAGATCTCCCCATGGTCGATACACAGACTGTGGAGCAAGCAGCAGCCAGTGATCACCTCACAGATGTGCTCTGATGCCCTGTCCTTGGAGCCACTGTCAGCTCTCAGCTGCCTGAAGGGCTGCTCAACTGTGCCCCAGAGAGCCAAGAGCTGCTTGTTGAAACGCAGCTTCTTAGGGGGTGACAGGTTGGAGGTAAGGGGCCATCAGCCACTGGCAGAGAAGGTAGGCTTCATTACCCACAAGGACAGGTCCTGTGATGTGCCCCCCTATTTCTTTTTGGATGGAGGGGAAAAGAGCCCACATCTCTCCTATGGCAAAGACGACTCGCCTCCAACACAAGTGAGTCATGGCTGGATTCTGGGCAGCCAACAAACACTTGGCTGAAACAAAGTGTTCAGGACCAGCCATAGCTTGAAGAATTACTGAAAAGTACTAATGCCAGTTTCAGTAGTTCTTTTCCTGCCCTTTGCGGCAGGACACCTCAGTATGTGTGCCTCCAATAGCCCCAGCACACACTGGGAAGCCATATTTGGTCCAGAGCCTTTCCATGACCTTCTCCAGGTAAGGCTGGTTTTTCAGGAGGTGCCAAAAGGTCACACGGATGGTATCCAGAGCAACCTCTTGGAAGGTGTGCCCAGCGGTAGATCTGCCCACCCTGAAGAGCTTGGCCACACAATGTAGAGGTACGGGGGAGGCCAGCCAATACAGTCCAATCAATGTCTACTTTCTGAGGCACAGAGAGAAGCAATTTCATGTGAATGGCTTCCCTTTGAAGGTGTGGGGCCAACTTTTCACAGATACAGTGTTTCCTGAGACATCCAGAAGGCTTGCCTCCAGCTGTGAGGGGCAAGGCTGCCCACTCAGAGGTCCTGCCAAAGATGAGATGGTGTGGGGTGAGCCCTTGTCCTACGGGCTCTTCTTCCAACAGAGCGGAATACAGCAGGCATCTGTGGCTCTATGAGCAGAGAGCGGATGACCTCTTGAGTCCTCTGGGTATGGAGGATGGTTTGATTCAGGTTGACCTGCATGGTCTGGACCAAGGCAGCCACCTTCTCAGCCTCCTCACTCTCAGTCACAAGCATAGCAGCAATGGCTCCCATTTGCAGGGCAGCTTGTGCAAGAAGCTGCAGCCCCTCCTGAGCTTGATCCATGTAGCCTGATTTTGGGGTTGGGGGTGCCATTGAGCTGAGTTGTATAGACTGATGCATGGGAGTGTACGCCTTTCCTAATGGTGGTCAATGAAATTCTTATCCCCCAGGCAAGTATGGGTACCAGGAAGCTCAAGGTTGAGTTAGCTGATAAGTAGCAGGCCTTCCACTCTGAACTAAGGGTATGAATATAATTACATCTATGAATCAGACTTCACTAACGTGCCCTGATCATCAGGTGCCCATAAGGAAGCATGTGAAGAGATGGTTAGCTAGGCTTTTTTGTACAAAAAGACAAGATTCTTTTTCATCTTGGGCTCCTGGCTTTTAGTTGAAAAATTCACTCTGGATTTCAACTTCTTTACTATGAAGAAAGATCTGCTGCACAAGAGTGGAAAAAAGAACAGATCAATGATTCCTTAATAAGAGTTTCAGAGTGAAAAACCACAAGGAAAAACAGGCTATAACATTAGTGCTTATATTTCTAGATCTGAGAGTTCTGCATTGCCAAGTGGCTTGGATTGCCCTTATGACCTGCCCTAACGCTAGAACGAAGAGGCTGCAAGAGGCTTCCCAACATGCCACTCAACTGCTCTTTCCTCCATACTGGGATGCTTTCCCTATTGTTTCTTTCCTAATGAAAACTTACTTCCACAGCATCACGGTGTGTCCTTTGGGCTGCTCTTTTGCAGGACTAAGAGTCACAGATATGTTCCTACCCTAGCTCCATAGGCTGTGTGACCTTAGGAAAGTTACCTTCCACCTTCCTCTGTCTCAGGTTTTCTCCTTGTTAAACAAGTAGGTTGGGCTCACTTAACCCAGGGTCCCTTGCTGCTCTAACAGCCTAGAGCAGTTAATTTAAAAGGCCAGATACCACAGGATGTCCGCTAAGAAGACAGCTGTAACTCTGCATCTCAGAGTTTGTTTCTAAGATAACATAATAATTATAATGTGGTAGACATTATGAACACAACCATGCATTCCACAAATATTCATTGAACCATTATTATGTGCTAGGAGTTATGAGAGGCACAAAGGTTACAGTGAGACAGTCATTATAGATACTAAATTTCATGTTGGTTATTTGGATCAGCAGTTTGGAGAAAGGACACGTAAAATTTAGGCATCCCCTCGTGGCATAGTGGTTAACAGCTATGGCTGCTAACCAAAAGGTCGGCAGTTCAAATCCACTAGGCACTCCTTGGAAACCCTGTGAGGCAGTTCTACTCTGTCCTATAGGGTCACTATGAGTTGGAATTGACTCAATGGCAGCGGGTTTGTTTTTTGGTTCTAGGTAGCTGCTTGTAACTAGAAAGTTCTGTGATTGTTGGTGGTGGCAGATTCTTGACTTGGGCAGGACTGAATATTCTGACATTTAGCTTTTAATGATTTAGATGAATCCTTTAGTGTAGTAGTTAAACATATTTCCTAAAACTCTAACATCTGGGCGGAAAGAGTTTATTGGTCACTGCTACAAACTTGGGGCCTACTGTAGACTCACTGTAATAGTACCTTCCCAGTCCACCTGACTGGAAAATCACACTATTACTAGACTTTCTGGTATCTTCCTTTTAGAAATGACAATTTAGCCAGTCCCCACTGATCAAGAGGAAATGAGTGTTTCTGTTCTGCTTTGTCTTATGATTCCCTTTGATGTAAAACATCAAAACATCATGATCTACCTTTAGTTATACCTTCTCCTAAACATGCTTGTAACTCTAAGCCAAATAAGTTAGTTTGCTTCCTCCTCCTTGATTATTATTAACTCGAGTTACCATCATGTAAGTCAGGTCTTTTCATATAGCCACTTAAAGTTTCTCTAAGCAGTTCTAGATGGTCTTACCAGGAGGAGACCGGTCCCATGAGGAAAAGGTGGAGGTGAAGGAGAGTTTCCAGCTGGTTTCTTCTCACCCTAATATCTGCCTAGGAGCAAGTCTGCCTGCTGCTGGTAACTCACTTTCTATGTATTGATTGGTGAAAGGAAGAAGAAAAATGAGGGCTCCTAGTCTCCACACACCCCTCTATACCTACACACCCCATATACCTCCCCCTACATACCTCTTTTAAAGAGAAAGAGAGATGGATGAAAACAGTTTAAGAACTTTATTTTTCCCGTTTAGATTTGAAGCTTCTCTCACAGAAACTGGTCCTGGATCACCTTTACTAACTGCTCTAATCTCCCCATTCCCCCGGTTTACTCGCCCCCCCCTCCCCCAACCCCGTAGTTTCTAAAAGAAAAAGTGTTTTAATAAACTTGAAAACCTCGGTCTGTCAGGGCCTGCACTACATCCGTGCAGCGCCCAGCTGCACGGAGAACTGACCTGAAGTGCCTCGCTTACCTGCCTTCCCGGCTCAGCTCGGAGAATCGCTTCTGCTCAGCTATTTGAATTGCGGGTTCAAGGCCCAGAGCACAACCGGCTGCCTTCTCTCCCTCCTTTCTCGCGAGGGCACCGTAAGCCTACCCCCTGCACACACCCCGCAGCCCTGACCGCCCAACAGCCCCACGGAAGGACGAACAGCCAGCACCGAGCCCCCAGGGAGGCGGAGCCTGGGGCCAGGCGTGTCTGGCCACCGCTGCAGCCGCGGCCTTCTTTCCGCTCTCGGCTCCTCCTCCCTTTATTTTTTGTCTCGCTCTTCTCACTTCCTCCGGACCTCCTCAAGAGCGTTTTTTAAAAATCATTTTTATTTTTATACGATTTCTGACTTATGGTAAAGTTCTAAGAGGAGTACGAGGAATTCCCGTCTGCCCTCTTTCCAGAATTCACAGACTGTTTACTTGCGTGCCATTTACCGATGCTTTTAACCTCAGGGGCAGGTCCCCTAGCTCACTCGCCAGCGCACCGCAAAAGACCTCTCTCAACATGTATTGAAAGGCCTGCACTTCCAGGGGTGGAGATTTGGAGTTAAATAATATTAAATTTCAGATGCCTTCCAGAGAAGATAACACATGACTGCGAGGTATAATTCTTAGACCTTAGATACTTGTTCTACGGATCTTGCTGCTATTAACAAATGAATGAGTTTATCAAACTTATTCCAAGGATAGCTGAGAGCAGATTCTTGGTCTGCAGGGACAGGCCCAGGGCTCCGGGTGTCACCTGACAGGGACCACTGAATTGGGTTCTGCAATTTGGGAACTTGGCGTTCACCAAGGGAAAGCTAGGATGCATGAGAGAGAGAAAAAAGAGAATGAAAGAAAAAAGCTCCCCAAACTGAAAAAACCAAACACTGCAACTTCTGACTTCCCACTTCCTCCCTTTGCAGTAAAGGTTACCCTGAATGGTTACAAAACAAACTTTGAGTTGGCTGCTTGAGGACTTTGATAGAGAAATAAATGCTTGAATTCCACCTGAAACAAGATTACTCTGGCATTGTCAGCAAAGGCCTGGGTTCGAGTCCTGTGGCTTCTATAACCAGCTGTGTGGCCTCCAGCCAGTCAGTTTTCCCTCTAGAAGGGAGAGTGGACTGAGTGTGAGGCCATTTGCATCTGGAACATTGAACCACTCTCAGAGGCTGCAGGCTCATGGCCAGTAGACTTGATTTTCTTTTCTTTTCTTTTCTTTTTAATGTATTTAATTCTTTGCTCACATTAAGATATTAGGAGATTTCTCATAAAAATCTGGATTTCTAACTTCTGGGAAAAAAAACAAACTTATATTTCCCACTTTCAGCAAAGGACAGTTGCTAAAAAACCAAAACCCCAATAAAAAAAAGCCCCAATAAACCAAAATCCGGAAACAACCAAGAGTGGGCGTCTGCTCTATCCCAGGTCTATCTCCCTCATGGTACTCCTCTTCCTAAGCTGACCCTCAGCTTCTCCACTTAGTCCAGTCCCCTATCTCACAGGTACTCTTTGGAGTCTTGGTCTTCCTTTCCCAAGCATAAAAAAAAATTCTGAGAAGCTGAGTGGAAGACTTCAATTCACATAAAACCTACAGAAACTAACTGACCGGAAAAGAAATGAGTTCGGCCTGAGAAAAGTTACATCAGCACATATAAGGAAGTTCAAATAACTGTGAATGATGAAGAAAAAAGAGTAATTGAGCTGATAAAAGAATATCAAAAGACCTGTGAAAGGACATGGTTGAGATTAACATTGGGATCCAGTGCCTCTTCTACAGTCCCATAACTCTAAATAGTTTATTGAAAATCATAATAATAACAATTATATTTATTGAATATTTACTGTATGCAAGGCAACCCTACGAGTGAGTACTGTTATTATCCCCATTTTATGGACGAGAAAGCTGAGGCTTAGATAGGTCAAGTTACTGCCATAGGTCACAAAGCTAGCGCAGTGGTAGAGCAGGGATTTGAACCCAGGCAGTCTGATTCCAGAGTGGGCTCTCTGGTGTCTGTGCCTTACCTTTCCAACTAGATTATGAAAGACTTGAGGTCAGGGAACAGAATCTGCCTTCTTTTTATCTCCCCAGATAGACACAGGTACTGAAAAACTATTGACTGGTTGAATGGATGAATGAATGAATGAATCAACACTGGTGGGGAGAGGAGTAGAGTTTTTCCCAGCATATGTAGAGCTGCCCTGTGTTTCAGTGCTTTTCTAGTTCTGACTGATAACCTGGTAAATACCTACTCTTGTTTCCAGTTGCAATCTCAGTGGCACCTTCTTTTTGAATCGTTTTCTGACTCACTCAGATATTAAGTGACTCCCTGCATTGCACCCAACTCATACCTCCACTGTTGAGCCTTTCACACTGTACTGTAATTTTACATGCTTCTCTCCTACACGGTTGGAGCCTTCTTGGCACAGTGGTCAAGCGCTCCACTGCTAACCAAAAGGCTGGCCATTTGAACTCACCAGCCACTCCATGGGAGAAAGATGTGGCAGTCTGCTCCCATAAAGATTACAGCCTTGGAAACCCTATGGGGCAGTTCTTCTCTGTCCTATAGGGTTGCTATGAGTTGGAATC
>NW_004444151.1:3077535-3087082 GCF_000243295.1 Trichechus manatus latirostris
AAAGATGTGGCAGTCTGCTCCCATAAAGATTACAGCCTTGGAAACCCTATGGGGCAGTTCTTCTCTGTCCTATAGGGTTGCTATGAGTTGGAATCGACATCACAGGGTTTGGTTTTGGTGTGGGTCTCTCACACTAGACTGTGAGCTCTTTGAGGACAGGGTCTCTCTGCTGATACCTGATGTTTAATATGGGCACAAGTCTGCAAATCAGTGAATGGCCTTTTTTGGGAGCCTAATCACAGAATACACACACACAATTATTAACAAATAATACCTTCCTATTCTTTCACTCCACCACCTGTGAGTTTGTCATACTGTGGTGGCTTGAGTGCTGCTGTGATGCTAGAAGCTATGCCACCGGTATTTCAAATATCAGCAGAGTCACCCATGGTGGATGGGTTTCAGTGGAGCTTCCAGACTAAGTCTGGGAAGAAAGGCCTGCTGATCTATATATTTAAAAATATCAATAAAAACCCTATAGATCACAACATAATATTTGCCAATATAGTGCTGGAAGATGAGCCCCCTAGGTTGGAAGTCACTCAAAATACACAGTGGCCAAACCAATGGACTTGAGCATACCAATGATGATAAAGATGGTGCAGCAACAGGCAATGATTCATTCTGCTGTACACGGGGTTGTCAGGAGTTGAGGCCAGCTCGACAGCAACTAACAACAATAACAACAACCCCTTCATGACGCAGCATCTGCTTTTTGTAAGGTCTGAAGTGAAATTTGGGAAGCCTACATAGAAGTGATGGGATCTCCCCCATTTTATATTTGTTCATTCTGAACCCACAAAGTCAGAAAGAATAGGAAAGAAAAATAAGGAGAGGAACACAAGACCAAAGAACCTTCAAAGTGGAATATGCCACACTCCTACAGGTAGCCTGTTTATTCATTCAACAACTATTAAGCACCTACTGTGTGCCAGTGTTGTGTTTGTCACTGGGGTACAGAAGTAGACAAACCAGCAAGATTCTTTTCCCATGAAATTTATATACTAGTGGAGGAGAGAAATAATAAGCAAGTAAACAAATACATACATAATATTTTTAAAAAAACAATAGCAAGTGCTATTGAAGAAATACAGCAGACAACCGGGATAGAGAGCGCTAGGGTGGGCAGAAAGGGCACTCTAGGGTGGGAGAGCAGGGAGGGCTTCCTGAAGAAGTGATCTTCAAGCTGAGGCCTGAATAGTGAGATGAAGCCAGACCTAAGAGTATCTAGAAAAGAGTGTTCCAGGCTGAGGGAAGAGCAAGGGCAAAACCACTGTTCAATACCTCTTTGTACCATTAGCCACAATGATGAATATCTGAATGACTTCTAAGCATAAGAGTTAGGTAGTATACTATTTTTAATATAAAAGATATGGTCCCTGATGTTCAAGGCCATTTATAATGTGGCTATGCACTCTACCTAACTGGCCTAATTATCCTCTTCCATAATTCAGCAATCGTTCCCTTTAATAGGGCCGTTGCCCTCCCTCAATCCTATATTCATCTGTGCCTCCGGCTTTCTTTTTGATCTTCTCTCACCTGAGATATCTTTTCCCTCCTTTGTCCTTTAAGGTTTAGTTAGTGTTCTATCTCCTCCACTTAAAATGAGTCTTCAGTGGGAACAGTTCAATATCTTGACTGCAGTAGTGGATACATTAAACTACACCAGTGATAAAATTGTATAGAATACACACACACACACACACACATGCACACACGCACGCACACACGCACACACACACACACAAAGGAGTGCAAGTAAACCTGGGGAAATCTGAATAGAATCAGTGGATAGTATCAATGTCAATATCCTGATTGTGATATTATATTTCATACTATGGTTTTGCAACATATTACCACTGGGGGAAACCGGGCAAAGTATATAAGGGATGTCTCTGCATTGTTTCTTACAACTGCATATAAATCTATAATTATCTCAATTTTTTAAAAAAATGAGTAACCAAAAGATAATATTTTTCATGAAAACAATGAAATTAAATATTTGTTAGTAACTCTGAAAAACAAAGATTCTTCAACTTGTTATGAATCCACCTGTCTGCCATCCAGTCTATGCATTTCCAACTTTCTCTTAATAATGAACAAAATACACTGTCTAAATACAAACATACCACTCCTTTACTTTATTAGAAAGTGAAGTGGGGTTCATCTGGAATAATTTCTTCTCAGTGCAAACTTGTTGGCGCCTAGTAATTACCTCCTTCCTCTTTTTTATGTTCACAATTGCCCTTCTAGAACTTTGCCCAGGACTGGCATCTATGCTTTGCGAATCAACTTTCTTCCCCTTTTCACAAACTGGAACAGTGTGTACCCATCTACAGCCTCTGGCACCTCTCCCTGGCTCCAAAGGCCCTGAAACACTGCCAATAGTCATCTCACAAATCAATTCTATTGGTACTCCAGCCGGAATTTGTCCAAGCTCGGAGACATAAGCTCATTCAAAACTAGCGTTCTCTTACAAGAACCCACTTATTTTGTGCTTCAATGTCCTCCTACCGATATTTGTATGAATACTATTCAACTTCACAAAAATTGAAGCAGGGAAGCTGGTGTTCTAAGGTGGAAGCCAGGAAGTTCTAGACATAAATCCAGATTCTGCCATTCTCTTGCTGTATGAGCTTTGGATAAGTTACCCAATTATCTGAGCTTCAGTTTACTCATCCATAAGGTAGGAATAATAATAGCTATTGTTATCACCATTATTATTATTATTATCAGGTCGTCAGCTTGTAGTAAAGATTGAATAAGACAATACTCATAAAAGTGCCAAGCATGAATTGTTAGTAACAACAAAGCAGGTGAGATTGGATCTGCTTCCTTATAGATATGTGGATTGATGGGATTTCAGAGTTGGAAGGCACTGGCGAAGTCTCCTGGTCCTCCCTCCCACCCATTGAGAGCAGTACTTATAAAACAGCGCATTCCAGCATGGAACAGCTTCTGCCACCCATTAGCATCACAACCTCCGTGAGCAATATGCCTGTACCTTCCATGTTCCATCAAAGCCTTAGAAAGGCCCTTCCTCCGTGCCAGGTACTTAAAAACCTCTATCTTATTAATTCCTATGACAACCCTATGATGCAGGCATTTTTATGTCCATTTAACAGCTATGGAAACTAAGGCTCAGAGATGTTAAGTTTCACAGTTAGTAAATGGGAGAACCAGAATTCAAGCCCATATTTATCTGAATCCAAAGCCCTGGCTCTTTTCCAAGCTTGGTGACATAAGCAATATTACACTGCTTTAAAAAAAAAAAAATTGTGCTTATTTTTCAAAAGCCTCAACTCATTCTTGGCTTTATTTATTATGACAATTGTCCCGTGTAAAGTCCACATCTTCTTTCAGGTGTGTCCTTCATTGTAGCTATGCCCTCCTTCCCCATCGTGCCCTTTGTTAAATCCAGCTCTTCAAAGCTTGCCTTTCAGCGGGGTCTGTCTCTCTAGCTCTCAGTTTCCAGCCATCCCCATTGTTCATTGTATCCTCAGTGCTTGGTTTTTGACAGTTCCCTTCCCCTGTGGAGACATCTTTCTGTTTAGTGTCCTAGGCCTTGTAATTAGATCTATGTTTTTTCCTGAATGGTTTGAAGTTTTCCTTTTAAAAATCTGACCGTGTCCATTCTTTGGTACTCAAACTTTAAAAAGACATGGTTACTTTTATCAAGATTCCTGGTGCTGCAGGTTGACCTACAAATTTGTGCTTTGGTGTCCAACTTAGGTCCAGACTAGCACTGACCTCTTACATCCTCTATTTCCTAGGAGCTGCAGTTGTTGGCCAGGCAAATCAGCAGGTTACCAGTTTCAGCAAATAAGCCTTCCTGCTTCTATTGGTATCTCCTTTCCCCAAATAGAATTTGTTTGTTCTACTCAGTTCAGCCCTTGATTACAGGGCCTTGTACCCAAGAGGCAAAACACTAAGGACGCACAGGTTTTTCTAGGGCCTGCAAAAATGTTCGAAACTTAGGAAAAACTGACTTTAAAAAAACTTGCAAAATCAAAATTTTTATGTTTCTTTAAATGTCCACAAAATTTAACATTATGAAAGCCAATTAACTGCAACTCAACTCTACTTTTACGTCGTGACATAGAGTAATGTTTGATGTAGCCTGTGGGTTCATTTTTTAAATAAGCTTTTAAATTTAGAATAGTTTTAGATTTACAGATAAATTGCAAAGAGAGGTCCCTTATACCCCGCAATCAGATTCACCTATTATTTGTGGGTTCATTTTATCATGTTTTATGTGATATAGTATGGTAGAGCCTCCTGAGAGTCAATTCCTATGATCTCCCAAAGTCTTCAAACAGCTTTGCTTGCTTATACATTATTTCATATTCTATTTTAGTTTCTTCTATGTTACTCTTGATGTCTTAGTAAGATTGTGTGTGAATCAACAGGTAGTCAAATCTTTAATGCATTGGTGTATCTTCTGCACTCAGTACTCAGGGTGGGAGTGAGGGGTGATATGCAACGGATAAAATGGGGATCCTGGGCTTAAGAAGTTCGAGGTCTACTTGATAAGGGACTTCATTTTCCCCACCTTTCCTTTCCTCCCTCCCCCTGCTTCTTTTAGTTCCTCAAATTCATTGAACTCCTTCCTTCCTATCTCAGTGCCTTTTCAGATACCATCCCTTGGAATATCCATCCTGCTACCTTTTGCCTGGCTACCTAACTCTATCCATCCTTTTGATATCTGTTTTAATGTCACTTCCTCAGAGACCTTTCCTGACCACACTCTGCTCTCCCTCCATCTAATATAGGTCCCTTCTGTTATTCTTTCATAGCTTCCTGATGTTTGCTGGTTTCTTTATTTGTTTGTTTGCCTTTGCAGCACTTATCACTTGGAATGCTTTTATGTTTATTTATTTGTGTACAGTCTATCTGGCCTCAGGTCTCTTTTGTTCACTGCTGTATATCCAGTGCCAATCACATTGCTGAAAGATAGTATGAGTTCATTAAGCATTTGTTTAATAAATGAGAGAGGAAGCGGCGAACACTCCTAAAGTAATTAAATAGCAAAGCAAACGTGCCTACAATTAAATGTCAAAAGGAATGGTATAGATAGCAAGTGGTTTAGGAAGTCAAAAGAGACATGGACATGAAAGGGAAGAGTAGAGGAAGGGTACAAGGAGGGAGGATGGACAGGATTTGAATAAATGGAAAGCAGTGGGCTGGACATTCTGAGTTGGGGAAGCAGCATGAAGAGAGGCGCAGGTTGTGAAGATACGTCTGCTGGTCTGGGGAATAGTGGAAACGTTTACGTGGCTGCTTGGTTCCCTTTTGGAAATGGTGGAAGACCAAATTAGACAGGTAGGTTCAGGCCTGATTGTGGAGCGCCTTGGAAGCCATTCTAAGAGTGATGGAGAACCACTGATGATAGTGGTAAGACACGATGAACCAGGGTGATATGAACTACAGGGCAGACAGTGAACTGGGGAAAGAACAGACTGTCTTCAGGGAGATCAACTAGTTGACTCTTGCAGTTATCCATGGTTGAGATTACAAGGGCTCTTGGAAAGCAGAGATCTTTGGTTTTTTGTTTGTTTGTTTTCCTTTTACATCCATACTACACCTAATTAAATTCTAAGTACTGCAAGATATGAATCATAGCAGACATAGATAAGAAAACAGCTAATCTGACAGGAATATACCAAATCATCCTTACCTGGAAAAAACATGAAAACACAAATATCAATTTCCTTTGGCGTATCAGAACAATTTGAACCGTTGGTTTATTTTGTTTCATTTTTTTTACCATCAAGTATCTGAAGTATTTAGATGACAAGTTTACATATTTTTCTCCCTGTAGATCAACAATTATTCAGAGGTGGGGCCAAGATGGCAGAGTAGTGAGACGCTTCCTGTGGTCCCTCTTACAACAAAGACCCAAAAAAACAATTGAATTGATTATATATGACAATCTAGGAGCCCTGAACATCAAAGGCAAAGTTGAGGAGTCAAAGTCAGTGGCAGGGGGAGGGAGAGATGGTTCAGAAGCAGCAAGGAGTTGCCAGATTTGGCCCGGTGGGAGCCAGTACCCTTCAGGCCTGATCAGCTCATGTGTGCGGTGAGGCAAGCAGTGGCGCTCGGGAGGCGTCTTCCACATCAGGAGAGGCCCAGTGGCAGAGAGTCTGCTCAGCCATCCAGAATCAGTGAAAAGAAGCGCTCAATCAGCAAAAGATAAGTATCTGCATCTGGCCTACCACGTGGATCAAAAAACACCCCCCTTTGGGAAAAACCTCTCTCCCAGTTACTTCTCCACTCCCCGCTCTACACCCGGTCTTAGGCCAGCTTCAGCAATTGCCGAGTCCCCTGGGCCAGAAGTAGGGCCCGCTACGCACCCTGAGCCATTCCCTGGGCCTTCGAGAGGGAACAAATTAACAAACGGGAAAAAATAATCTGCCAGCTCTCCTAAGCCAGGAACTCAGGGTAAGCACATCTCCTTTGCCTATGCGCAGGCAAAAGGGGTCCACGGACTTTGAATACCTTTCATCCCTGCATAGACTTGTGTAGGCCCACTCCAACAGCATAGGTCTTCATTATAATAGTACAACAGGGTATATATCTGAAGTCAAACTTCAACTGTTTCAGTTGTGAAGTGGAAGGTTCGTAACATTTGACACTGATCTGCCCATTAAGCTTTCCTCACCTGCCCATATCAGGGGCCTAAGGACTGGTGCCTCCACCCACGCCACCTAGCCACCCACCACAGGAGTCCAAGAATAAGTGGTGCCCCCTAGTCCTTACAGCCAACAGCACTGGGTGCTCATAGTCAGGCTGCAAAGCCTACCTACCTATGTACTCTGTGGAACAGGGACATACTTTCCTCCCAGACACTCAGGGGCAGCCATCAGCCCTGACCTTGCTCAGTGCGTGACCCCCCTACTGCAGCCAGATACCTGTGCCTACACCAATCACTCATGCCTGTCTAGGATTGTAGGTAAGAACCTGCACCACACACTTGGTGACCAACTACCTGGATGCCTGAGCTGAATCCATACAAGAAAAGTAAACTCCTGGGCTCACATACTTAGTAACAGATCTAACTACCTGGGGACAGGACGTTATAGCTTCAAAGGTGCCAATAATCAAAGTAGCTCACATAAGCAGCCTATTTGGGCATATCAAAACAAAACAAGAAACTAGGACACAGTAAGAAAACATAAAATAAATATAGTAACTTATTGATGGCTCGGAGACAACAGTCAATATCAAATCACATAAAAAGGCAGACCACTATGGCTTCAGCAAGCTCCCAAAATGAAGAATCAAGAAATTTTCCATAGGAAGAGAATTTCTTGGAATTACCAGAGGCAGAATACAAAAGATTAGTATACAGAACTCTTCAGGAGATCAGGCAAAATGCAGACCAAGCCAAGGAATACACAGACAAAGCAATAGAGGAACTTAAGAAGATTAGAGAAGAGCATAATGACAAATTTAACAGGCTGCAAGAATCCACAGAGAGACAGAATCAGACATCCAGAAGATAAACAATAAAATTTAGAATTAGACAACTCAGTAGACAGTCACAGGAGCAGACTGTAGGCAATGGAAGTCAGAATTAGTGAGACTGAAGATAAAGCACTTGACATCACCTTTCTTGAGGAAAAATCAGATACAAGGATTTAAAAAAAAAATGAAGAAACCCTAAGAATTATGTGGGACTAGATCAAGAGGAATAACCTACGAGTGATTGGAGAACAAGAACAGGGGGACAAAACAGAAAATACAGAAAGAATTGTTGAAGATATGCTGGCAGAAAACTTTCCTGATATCGTGAAAGTGAGAAGATACCTACCCAAGATGCTCATAAAACCCCACATAAAGTAGATCCCAAAAGTAAGTCACCAAGACATATTATAATTAAACTTACCGAAACCAAAGATAAAGAGAGAATTTTAAGAGCAGGTAGGGATAAACGAAAAGTTATCTACAAAGAAGAGTCAGTAAGACTAAGCTCGGACTACTCAGCAGAAACTATGCAGGCAAGAAGGCAATGGGACAGCATATATAAAGCCTTGAAGGAAAAAAATTCCCAGCCAAGAATTATATATCCAGCAAAACTGTCTCTCAAATATGATGGCAAAATTAGGGCATTTCCAGATAAACAGAAGTTTAGGCAATTTGCAAACACCAAACCAAAATTAGAAGAAATACTAAAGGGGGCCTCTGGTTAGAAAATCAATACCATCAGATAACAACCCAAGACTAGGACACAGGACAAAGCAACCAGATATCAACCCAGATAGAGAAGTCACAAAAGGAAATCAAAGCTAAAACACTGAAAATAGGGAAACAGATGTCAAAATGTAAAAGATCCAACATTAAAACAAAAAAGAGGGAATAAAAAATGCAGACATAGATTTTTCATATGGAGAGAAAGTCAAGGCAATATAAAGAAATAAAAGTTTGGTTTAAACTTAGAAAAATAGGGTAAATATTAAGGTAACAACAAAGGAAACTAACAATCCTACGCATTGAAATAAAAAACAAGAAAAATATAAAGACTCAGCAAATACAAAATCAACAACAGTGAGAAAGATGAAAAGAAAATACGTAAAGAAAAATGACTCAGCACAGAAAATTAAGTGGAACAAAGAAACTGTCAACAACACACAAAAAAAGACATCAAAATGACAGCACTAAACTCATACCTATCAATGATTATGCTGAATGTAAATGGACTAAATGCACCAATAAAGAGACAGAGAGTGGCAGATTGGATAAAAAAACACAATCTATGTGCTGCCTACAAGAGATACACCTTAGACTTAAAGACAAACAAACCAAAACTCAAAGGATGGAAAAAAACATATCAAGCAAACAACACTCAAAAAAGAGCAGGAGTGGCAATACTAATCTCTGACAAAATAGACTTTAAGGTAAAATCCACCACAAAGGATAAGGAAGGACACAACATAATGATTAAAGTATCAATACACCAGGAGGACACAACTATAACAAATATTTACACACCCAATGACAGGGCTTCAAAATACATAAAACAAACTCTAACAGCGTTGAAAAGAGAGATAGACAGCTCCACAATAATAGTAGGAGACTTTAACACACGACTTTCGGTGAAGGACAGAACATCCAGAAAGAAGCTCAATAAAGACACAGAAGATCTAAATGCTACAATCAACCAAGTTGATCTCATGGACATATACCGAACACTCCACCCAACAGGAGCCAAGTTTACTTTCTTTTCCAACGCACATGGAACATTCTCCAGAATAGACCACATACTAGGCCATAAAGCAAGCCTTAACAGAATCCAAAACATCGAAATATTACAAAGCATCTTTTCTGACCATAAAGCCATAAAAGTAGAAATCAATAACAGAAAACGCAAGGAAAAAAATCAAAGACATGGAAACTGAACAACACCTTGCTCGAAAACTACTGATTTACAGAAGAAATTAAAGATGGAGTAAAGAAATTCATAGAATCAAACAAGAATGAAAACACATCCTGCCAGAACCTTTGGGACACAGCAAAAGCAGTGCTCAGAGGTCAGTTTATAGCAATA
>NW_004444151.1:3087738-3088972 GCF_000243295.1 Trichechus manatus latirostris
TATCCCTCATGAACACTGACACAAAAATCCTCAACAAAATTCTAGCCAATAGAATTCAACAACATATCCAAAAAATAATTCACCATGATCAAGTGGGATTTATATCAGGTATGCAGGGATGGTTCAACATTAGAAAAACAATTGATAGAATCCATCACATAAATAAAACAAAAGACAAGAACCACATGATCTTATTAATCAATGCAGAAAAGGCATTTGACAAAGTCTAACACCCATTCATGATAAAAACTCTCAGCAAAATAGGAAATAGAAGGGAAATTCCTCAACAAAAGTAAGGGTGTTTATACAAAGCCAACAGCCAATGTCATCCTAAATGGAGAGAGTTTGAAAGCATTACCCCTGAGAACAGGAACCAGACAAGTACGCCCTTTATCACCACACTTATTCAACATTGTCCTGGAGGTCCTAGCCAGAGCAATTAGGCTAGAAAAAGAAATAAAAGACAGCCAAATTGGTAAGGGAGAAGTCAAGGTATCTCTATTTGCAGATGATATGATCTTATACACAGAAAACCCCAAAGAATCCACAAGAAAACTACTGAACTAATAGAAGACTTCAGCAAAGTGTCAGGATACAACATAAACATACAAAAATCAGTTCGATTCCTCTGCACCAACAAAGAGAACTTCCAAGATGAAATCACCAAATCAATACCTTTTACAATAGCCCCCTAGAAAATAAAATACTTAGGAATAAATCTAACCAGAGATATAAAAGACCTACACAATGAAAACTACAAGGCACTACTGCAAGAAACCAGAAGAGACCTGCATAAGTGGAAAAAAATACCTTGCTCATGGATAGGAAGACTCAACATTGTGAAAATGTCATTTCTACCCAAAGAAATCTACAGATACAATGCAATACTGATCCAAATTCAAATGGCATTATTTAATGAGATGGAGAAACAAATCATGAACTTCATATGGAAAGGGAAGAGGCCCTGGATAAGTAAAGCATTACTGAAGAAGAAAAACATAGTGGGAGGCCTCACACTACCTGATTTTAGACCCTGTTAATACTGCCACAGTAGTCAAAACAGCCTGGTAGTGGTACAACAATAGACACATAGACCAATGGAACAGAATTGAGAATCCAGATGTAAATTCATCCGCCTATGAGCAGCTGATATTTGACAAAGGTCCAAAGTCTGTTAATTGGGGAAAGACAGTCTCTTTAACAAATGGTGCTGGCATAACTGGATATCCATCTG
>NW_004444151.1:3089340-3091267 GCF_000243295.1 Trichechus manatus latirostris
AAGATACTGCAAAACCTCAACAACAAAAAGACAAATAACCCAATTAAAAAAATGGGCAAAGGATATGAACAGGCACTTCACCAAAGAAGACATTCACATGAGGGAATACTTACGATCATCAGCCATTTAGAGAAATGCAAATCAAAACTACAATGAGATACCATCTCACCCCAACAAGGCTTGTAGCATTAATCGAAAAAACACCAAATAATAAAAGTTGGAGAGGCTGTGGAGAGACTGGAATACTTATACACCGTTGGTGGGAATGTAAAATGGTACAACCACTATGGAAATCGATTTGGTGCTTTCTTAAAAATTAGAAATAGAAGTACCATATGATCCAGCAATCCTGCTCCTTGAAATATATCCTAGAGAAATAAGAGCTATCGAACGAATAGATATATGCACACCCATGTTCATTGCAGCGCTGTTCACGATAGCAAAAAGATGGAAACTACCTAGGTGCCCATCAACGGACGAATGGATAAACAAATTATGGTACATTCACACAATGGAATACTATGCAACGATAACAATGATAAATCTGTGAAACATAACATGGAGAAATCTGGAAAGCTTTATGCTGAGTGAATTTAGTCAGTCGCAAAAGGATAAATATTGTATAAGACCACTATTATAAGAACTCAAGAAAAGGCTTAAACACAGAAGAAAACATTCTTCGATGGTTATGAGGGTGGGAAGGGAGGGAGAGGGGTATTCACTAACTAGATAGTAGACAAAAATTATCTTTGATGAAAGGAAGGACAACACACACTACAGGGAAAGTCAGCACAACTGGACTAAACCAAAGCTAAGAAGTTTCCTGAATATAACCAAACACTTTGAGGGACAGAGTGGTAGGGGTAGGGGTCTGGGGGCCATGGTTTCAGGGGACATCCAGGTCAGTTGGCATAACAAAGTTTATAAAGAAAATGTTCTGCATCCCACTTTGGTCTGGGGTCTTAAAAGCTAGCGAGCAGCCATCTAAGATGCATCAATTTGTCCCAACTCACCTGAGTAAAGAAGAATGGAGAACACCACAGACACAACGAAAGTATTAGCCCAAGAGACAGAAAGGGCCACATAACCAGAGACTTCATCAGCCGGAGACCAGAAGAACTAGATGGTGCCGTGTGGGGATATATGCCATTTAAACATGGCTGCACTATTCACAACTGCAGCCCCCACAGGCCTCTATGCTGCACAACATGTTGAGACTTGTCATGATTTGTTTTCCCAAACCTATTGTCCCTTTACTGATTGGCTTGTTTACCTGAATTCCTTCTCCCTTGCCCGCACCCAAAGCCCATTGTTCTGTTAATTGCTTTATTGCTTGCTGTATTGACTATAAAATAAACACCTGGGACTGAAGCGGGGGTCAACTCCTCAGAGTGACTCTCCTGGCCCCACTTCTCTGTAAGAGTTGTGGCATGGTTACTGTCTCTGCCACTCACTGCGACAGTGCCTGGCTACCACCAATGACTGCCCTGACGGGAACACAACAGAGTCCTTGACGGAGCAGGAGAAAATTGGGGGGCAGAACTCAAATTCTAGTAAAAACACCAGACTTAATGGTTTAATTGAGACTGGAGGGACCACGGAAGACATGGGCCCCAGACTTTCTGTTAGCCGAAAACTAAAACCATTCCTGAGGCCAACTCTTCAGACAAAGATTAGACTGGACTATGGGGCATAAAATGATACTCATGAAGAGTGGGTTTCTTAGTTCAAGTAGATACATGAGACTAAATTGGCAGCCCCTGTCCAGAGGTGAGATGAGAAGGCAGAGAGTGTCCAGAGCTGGTTAAATGGACATGGGAAATCTGGGGCAGAAAGGAGGAGTGTGCTGTCACAGTATAGGGAGAGCAACTACGGTCACATAACAATGTATGTATAAATTTTTGTATGAGAGACTAACTTGAATTGT
>NW_004444151.1:3091367-3094603 GCF_000243295.1 Trichechus manatus latirostris
CTGTCACAGTATAGGGAGAGCAACTACGGTCACATAACAATGTATGTATAAATTTTTGTATGAGAGACTAACTTGAATTGTAAACTTTCACTTAAAGCACAACAATAAAAAAAAAAAAAAAAAATTATTCCATTGCCTAGATGGAAGATAGGGATGCAGAGGAAGAAAATCAGGACTAGATTTTGTGTTTCTTGCCAAAATATCGGGACTAGATTTGTGTTTCTTGCCCAAATATTGCTGTCATTTGCCTCATGCTGCTTGATACAGCATCACTGACTGACTGAGCACTGACCACTAATTATGGAGGCTTCCATACATACTCTGACTGTCGCTTGTCTATATGATTGGACTCTGTAATGAGGTGAGAAAAATGTTTAGTCCATGTGAAACATTATGATGATCAATTTTATGTCAACTTGGCTAGGCTATGCTTACCAGTTGTTTGTCCAAATACTAGTCTAGTTGCTAACATAGAATAGTGGTTACATGTGATTAAATTAGTTTGTCTTTGGTAGAGCAGATCATCTTCCAGCATGTAATCTATTGTAATGTACTCACTTTCCATAACGTATTCTAATGTAATGTAATCACTTTCCATGATGCTATCTAATGTAATGTAAATTAGTCAATCTGCTGAGGTCTTACAAGTGTACGGTGGATCCTAAAGCTAATCACTTCTGAATTATAAGTAGACCAGAATAGACACAGAGACACACACATGCGGGGGCATAGACACCATGTAAGGATCATCTACAAGTCAAGCAATATTGACTATACTATCGTTGTTGCTAGGTGCTGGGAAGTTGGCTCTGACTCATAGCAACCTTATGTAGAACAGAAAGAAACGTTGCCCCGTCCTGCACCATCTTCACAATTGCTGCTATGTTTGAGCCCATTGTTGCAGCCACTGTGTTAATACATCTTATTGTGGGTCTCTCTCTTTTCCACTGACCCTCTACTTTCCCAAGCATGATATTCTTCTCCATCGACTGGTCTCTCCTGATGACGTGTCCAAAGTAAACTGGTCTCTTCTGATGACGTGTCCAAAGTAAAAAAGATGAAGTCTCACCATCCTTCCTTCTAAGGAGCATTCTGGCTGTACTTCCTCCAGGATAGATTTGTTCTTTCTTCTGGCAGTCCATGGTATAGTCAGTATTCTTCGCCAACACCACAACTCAAATGCATCAATTGTTCTTCGGTCTTCCTTTTTTACTGTTCAACTTTTAATGTATATGAGGCAATGGAAAAGATCATGGCTTGGGTCAGGTGCACCTTAGTCATCAAAGTGACATCTTTGCTTTTTAACACTTTAAAGAGGTCTTTTGCAGCAGATTTGCCCAATGCAATACATCGTTTGATTTCTTGACTGCTGCTTGTGTGTGCATTGATTGTTGAGCAATACATTTGCCTATTCTAGATATTTCAAATAAGTGGCATCATACAATATTTGTCCTATTGTGACTGACTTATTTCACTCAGCGTAATGTTTTCAAGGTTCATCCATTTTGTAGCATATATCAGAACTTTATTTCTCTTTATGGCTGAGTAATATTCCTTTGTATGTTTGTATATAACACATTTTGTTTATCCATTCATCTGTTGATGGACACTTGGGTTGCTTCTACCTTTTGACATTTGTGAATAATGCTGCAGTGAACACTGATGTACATTGTTATTTATTTTAATACCTGTAAATTTCTTTGAAAGAAAATAGAATAATGAAGAAAAAAGCAAGTGGTCTAATTTTATTTTTAAATGTGAAATAACAATTTTCTTGGTAATTACTTGCAAGAAAGATTTCAATTGTATAGATTTAAACTAGTTAACACTTTGGTATCCAATTTCATGTTAGTAATATATAATTAATACTTTTCACATTTTACATGAGAAAACTGATATATTAGAAGTACATATCAGTCAGGGTTCTATCTGTAGTAACAGAAGCAACCAAAATTTATAGCTAATTTTACCATAAAAATAATTTACTTTAAAAATATTGGGGGAAATCATAGAATTTTCCAGGATGAGAAAATGGGCTTAGAGGTCACAACGCAGAACTGACATCCTTGAGGAAATTCAGGTTCAGTAGCCTTCCAAATGGAACCACCAAGTGGAAGCAAAACGTCCTGGCTGAGGAAGGGTGCGAGTTAATGACCTTGGCATGATCTTGAGGTATTAAGTCATACTTGGCTATAAAAATGGGAAATTACGGTCTTACGGCTTAAATTAAGTGTACATGATAGATGATGACCAATATTTTAAATTAAATTCAAGTACAAACATATCCACAATCTCATAAATCTTACAAAACTGAATCAACAGGGCATTTTAAATAATGCATAGACCCTATCATTGTATTACAAATACAGCTTAAAATGCCCAATATTAAATAGCCATCTAATTTATCTGTACATATTCAAGGCTTAACCACCCCACCCCCCATCGCCCCCAAACTCCAAACTCTAAAATGGGTTAAAATGGATATTGGCAACTGTTTGGGAGCAAGGCAGGGAGCCAGCACTGGCATTCTGGCTGAGAAGTCTGTAACACAAAACGGCTCATTATTCCTTCCTCTGTCCAGAGCAGAAAGCACCTTTGTCCCCTCTGCAGATGGTCTTCACATTGGCTGGTTTCAAGGTTACAGAGACAGGGTGAGAAATAGAAGGTCTTTCAAACAGAACAACTAGAATGGAAATAATGAGAATGTCCACCCATTGTGAAGACTGTAACCAATGTCACTGATTTGTGTAGAAATTGCTGAATGGAAACCTAAACTGCTGTGTAAATCTTCACCAAAAACACAATAAAATATTATTTAAAAAATTTAAAAAGAAAGAAATAGAAGGTCTTTCAACACCGGCTCTTCAGCTTTGGTCACGCCCTCCGCACCTACCTTGCCAGTTCTCAAGAACTCATGAGGAATGTCCACACCGCTTGAAAGTGCAGCTTGACTGTTATTTGCTGCTTGTGAAAGAGGAAATATCCTGCACAAACTCACTATTTTTAAGCAACGAGAGAATAGTAATAAGAATAAAAAGATCTAGCATTTATTGAGCATATACTATGTGCCTGGGATTGTGCCAAGCATGTATATGTTTTTACATCTTTTCATCTCTGAGAAAATGCTGTGAGGAAGGCACTGCTGTATCTCCATTTTTTTTTCTTTATTGTACTTCAAGTGAAGGTTTACAGAACAGTTTCTCATTAAACAGTAGTACACATATTGTTTTATGACA
>NW_004444151.1:3097156-3150156 GCF_000243295.1 Trichechus manatus latirostris
AGATTTATTCCTAAGTATTTTATTTTTTTAGGGGCTATTATAAATGGTATTGTTTTCCTGATTTCCTTTTCATTGTTCTCTTTATTTGTGTATAGGAATTCAACTGTACCTGTTTAATGAGAAACTATTTGTTCTGTAAATCTTCATCTAAAGTACAGTAAAAAAAAGAAAGAAATACCAAAAAATAAAAAATAAAAAGAAGAGCTGAGCTTCTAACTAAAGGTTCAGCAGTTCAAATCCACAAGCCGCTCCTTAGAAACCCTACTCTGCCCTATAGGGTCGCTGCGAGTCCGAATTGACTCAACAGCAATGGGTTTGGGTTTTTTGGGTTCAGCGCTAGGTAACTAAGACAGTGGACACCATTTTCCACTGGAACTTTTTAAAAATAACCTTATTGTGGCAGATTTTGCATATTATATTACTTTTCAAGCGTATAATATGTCAAAGAGAAAATTAATAATAGACATCGTACTTTGATTTTAAGATTTTCTTATCCATGAAACCAAATATTCACTGTAAAGAGGTTCCTGACCAAAATTAATCCTGCCAACTGCTTTTCTTTCACCAAAAGTTGCTAATCTTTTCTTCCCTTTTGGAAGCCAGGCTTACTAAATTTGAATTTCAAAAGATATGGCTACATGGGGAGCCAGAGACCATCTTGTGACCTGATACCAGTTGATCTCAGTAAAAGGGGGAGAAAAATCAAATCTGTTGCCATCAAGTCGATTCCAACTCATAGTGACCCTATAGGACAGAGTAGAACTGCCCCATAGGGTTTCCAAGGAGTGGCTGGTGGATTCGAACCGCCTACCTTTAGGTTAGCAGCCATAGCTCTTAACCACCGCACCATCAGAGGAGAGGAAAAGTCAATCAACCATGTTAAAATTAGCCAATGGTTGCTCTTCTATATTTCTCCTTCCTCTTCTCTTTATAAACCTCATTGTACCAAGCTTACTTTCAGCCATTTTCTTTTTCTGGAATCAAAATGGTCTCCCTATATACAAATGGAATAATGCTCAGAATAAATTCAATTTCATTGAGTTTTGATTATTTTTAACAAATTAGATGATTTTTTAGTAAAATTATCAAGTTGTGCGACCGTCAACATAAAGCCTTTTTAGAGCATTTTCATCACCCCCATAAGATCCCTGGTGCACATTTACCATTAATTCCTGTTCTCCCTCTCCTGACCCCACCACAGGCAACCTTGAATTTACTTTCTATCTCTATAGCTTTGCTGCTCTTTCTGGATATTTCATGTAAATGGAATCATACACCATGAGATCTCTTATGTCTGGCTTCTTTCACTGAGCATGTTTTTGAGATTCATCTGTAGTTTGTTTCTTTTTATTGCTGAGTAGTATTCCATGGTTATCTCAGAGTTTATCTATCCATTTACCAGTTGATGGGCATTTAGGTTGTTTCCAATTTGGGGCTATTGTGAATAATGCTGCTATAAACATTAGTTTGCAAGTCTTTCTGTGGATCACTGGAACTTCTCTTAGAATTAATAGGTCTGTCTTTTCAGTATTACTAATCTTAACTATGGAGTCCTTGGGTGGTGCAAATGGTTAACACTCTCAGCTGCTAACCAAAATATTGGAGGTTTGAGTCTACCCAGAGGTGCCTTGGAAGAAAGACCTGGTGATCCACTTCCAAAAAATCAGCCACTGAAAACACTACGGAGCACAGTTCTACTCTAACACACATGGGGTCGCCATGAGTCAGACTGGACTTGACAGCAACTAGTATGTGTGGTGTAATCCTAACTATAAACTTCCTATATTTCTTTCAGAAACATCCCTCCAGGCTTTAGTTCATTTGCAGAGCACAGAACTCAAACTCCAAGCCAAGAAGTGATCGTACGAACTACAGTTCAAACCACTAGCTGCATCCATTTACCTAAACACTGTCAGAACCTTCTCAGGGGCTCAAGTGCCACCAGGAGAGGATGAAACTCTTCACAAATCGCCTGACATATATTTCTTCAGAACAAGATTTTCTTAAAAAAATAAAAAAAGTTTTAACAAATGATCTATTGATGGACTTTAAGATGGTGTCCAAACTTATATTATTACAAAAAATACAATGAATAACTTTGTAATATGTCATAAGTACAGTTGTCTGAGAATAAATTCCTGGGAGTAGAATTTCTGGGTCAAAGTGATGTGTGCTTATAATTTGGAGAAATACTGCCAAATCTTTCTTCAATGGGGTGGCAATGTATGAGTGTTTCCTCATACCCTTTTTGATCTTTGCTAACCCGACAGATGAGAAGTGGTGTCTCAATGTGGTTTGAATTACTTTTCTCTTACTATGAGTAATGTTGAACATATTTGTACATATTTAAGAGTCACTTTCATTTTCTCTTCTGTGAAATCTGTTCCTATCATTTCCCAATTTTTCTGTTGGGGCTTAAGGTCTTTTCTTTATTGATTTGTAGGGAAATTAACTCTTTGTTCTGATAGAGTTGTAAATATTTTTATTTCTTTTCACTTTGATGGTTTCTGCCAAGTATAATTTTATTTTAATGTAGAACAATACACCCCCTCCCTTTTTTTCTTTTATGGACTTTGATACTTAAACCAATCGAGGATATAAAAAATTTCTTATCTAGTTTCTTCTGCTACTATAGGGTTGTTTTGTTTTGTTTTTACATCTGAAGCATTTATCCAGCTGCATTTCATTTTAGTGTAAAATATGAGGTTTGGATACAACAACAACAAAAAAGAAAGCCATTTTAAAGGCAGCGTTCCCCAAGAGATAGATCCTGAGACAGAGATTTGAATGCAGGAAGATTTTGTTGGGGAGTGTTCTCAGGAACCACACCTATAAGGGAGTAAAGGAAGCAAAATGTGGCAGAGGGAGAAGATGAACTGAAATGCAGTGGCAACAAAGCCTCGGCCAATTCCATGAGCTCTGGACCTGGGATGAACCTTCAGAGTTGTCTTAAAATGAGGGTGGGGGCTGAGTATTTGTACCCCCATATCAGCCAGTCATTGGATGTAAGCTGCCCCTAGGGAAGGTGCATAACCTTGGGTAAGGGAACTCCCTTTGGCTAAGAGCAATTCCTGGAAAGGAACACAGCAAACAACACTCCAGGCAGCTGTGAGAATCAGCGCCTTTGGCCTGAAGGAGGAATGTAGATGTACACTACAGCATCTACTACTGTCTTCCTAATACCATGTATTGACTGATGCATCTCTTTGCCACCTTTATTATATTCAAAATTCCATATGTATTTGGGTCCATTTCTAGACTTCTCTATCCTGCTCCTGTATCAGTAGTACACTGCTTTAAAAAAAATTAGCCTCATGGTATGTTTTAATATATGCTAACCTAGTCCCAGTTCCTGGGTGGCACAAATGGTATGTACTCAGCTACCAACAGAAAGGTTGGTGGTTCGAACCCACCCAGCAACACCACAGAAAAAAGGCCTGGCAATTTGATTCTGTAAAGATTACCGCCAATAGAACCATAGTCTCATGGGGCAACTCAGTCAACTGACACAATATAGTCCATAAAGACAATGTTCTAATCCTAATTTGGTGAGTAGCATCTGGGGTCTTAAAAGCTTGCGAGCAGCCATCTAAGATACCGTTATGGGTCTCTACTCATCTGGAGCAAAAGAGAAAAAAGGAAACTACAGACAAAAAGAAGAAACTAGTCACAGAACTAATAGTCTACACGAACAACAGCCTCGCCTACCTTGAGACCAGAACTAGATGGTGCCTGGCTACCACTATTGACTGTTCTGTTCAGGGACTCAATAGATGGTCCCAGATAGAATGAGAGAAAAATGTAGAACAAAACTCTAATTCCTAAAAAATGCCAGATTTACTGGACCAGTAGAGACTAGATGAACCTCTAAGATTATTGTCCTGGAATACCCTTTTAAATTTGGAACGTAAACCACTTCCAGAGGTCACCTTTCAGCCAAATGACAGGTTGGCCCATAAAATCAGTAATATCACTCATGAGTACCGTGCTCCTCTATATAATCATCTAAATGAAACCAAACGGTAAATATTTTCTCTAGATCAAAGATGAGAAGGTAAGGAAGGCAGGAAGTTGGATTAAGGGAAACAGAACAACCAGAATGGAAATAATGAGAATGCTGATATATGGTGGAAAATGTAACGATGTCACTGAACAATATGTATAACCCATTAAAAAACTAAACCCATTGTCATCGAGTCAATTCCAACTCATAGCAACCCTACAGGACAGAGTAGAACTGCCCCATAGGGTTTCCGAGGAGCAGCTGGTGGTTTCGAACTGGCGACCTTTTTGTTAGCAGCTAGACTCTTAACCACTGCGTCACAATATGTATAGAAATTGTTAGATGAGAACCTAATTTCCAGCGTAAACTTTCACCACAAAAAAAAAAAAAGAAGAAGAAGAAGATTACAGCCAATAAAACCCTATGGTGCCCAGTTCTGCTTTATAACACATGGATTACCATGAGTCAGAATCAACTCACGGAAGTAGGTTTGAGAGCTAGTTCCCTCGGACTACCTTTAAAGTTTTCTTGGTTATTCTTCCTTGATTATTTATATGTACGAACTTTAGATCAGCTTGAATTACGTTCATAGATTGATTTAGACATATTTATAATGTTGAGTCATCATCCTTTCCAAGAACATGCTTTGACTTTCCATTTGTTCAAATTATCTTTTGTGTCCCTCAGTGGTGTTCAGCATTTTACTTTATATAGGCATGATGTATCTGTTGTTAAATTTATATCTAAGTGTTTTATCCTAATTTTTTTTTTCTAAGCAGAGTCTTTTCTATATATTTCTGACAGGTTGTTGTTTATATAGATGAATGTTAGTTATTTCTGTATATTAATTTTGAATGTAGCCATCTTACTATATTGTCTTACTGTTTATAATAGCTTTTCAGTTGATTTTCTTGGGTTTTCCAGATATGCAGTTATACCAATTGCAGATAATGATATTTTTGCCTCTTCTTTTCCAATTTTTAAGCCTCTAATTTCTTAATTTTGTTTAAATTGACTACAGGATATTTTTAAAAACTAGAACTCTAAAACACATAATTCATAACAAAAGAAGAAAGTCATTGTGTATATTTCTACAGCTGTGGTTAGCACACAGTCTTACAGCTATACTTACGTACTGTAGTTATAATCCTTTAAGTGGCTGTCTCTATCATTAAACTATGAGCTTCTTTGAGGGCAAGAATTGTTTTATTCACCTCTATAACCTTTATATCCCAGCACTTAGCTTAATGTCTGACTCATTTGAGGTGTTCGATAAATGTTAAAAAATTAAACAAAAACCAATAATCCAACCCTAAAGGTGGCACAAGGGTTAAGTGGTCGGCTGCTAACTGAAAGGTTGGTGGTTCAAACCTACCCAGCGACTCCATAGGAAAAAGACCTGGCAATCTGCTTCCATAAAGATTACAGCCTAGAAAGCCCTATGGGACAGTTCTACTCTGTCACATGGGGTCTCTATGAATTGAAAATCAACTCAACGGCACCCAACAACAACAACAAAATAGGGCTAAGTAACTATCATTTATAAAATGCCTACTAATGTCAGCTGGCATTCATGTCAGCTGGCCCTATTTTTCTTAACCTTTTTAAGAGTAAACGAATAATTTCTTTTATAAGGATCAGTACAAAGCTGGTTTCTATGAGGCTGAGGTTAAAGATGTTCCAAATGTCTAACTTTTCCAAGCTGTTGTACCACTCCATCATCTCTAACATGAACTACTCCCTCTCACCTCAGTACTCTCCCTCCTGTCTTTGGGTTCCCTAATTCACTGCAACGTCTCACAGAACTCACGGACTGCTTAAAGGAAATGGCTCACGAGGTTTTGGAGGCTGGCAGGTCCCAAGTTCGTGGGTCAGGCATATACTTCTCCCTGGCCCTCAGTCTCTGCCCAGAGACACTCAGATTTCTTGCTCCATGGGCCAGGAAGCCCACTGCACCATCTCCTGCAGGTCTCTCCTTCTTTGGTGGTGGTGGTGGGCTCTCCTCTTTGCTCTGGAATTAGCTCTCTTTTAAGGCAAAACTGACCAATCGCCTTGGTAGGCTACAATTACCCTATCACACAGTACCTGGGTGGGAGTTATGAGACCACGGCTATAAAGGCCACACACAAAAGTAATTAATCCACCACAAAGAGCATGCAACTGAAAATAATGTTTTTTAGGTCAGAACACCTTCTCACCTTGGCCTGGTTCTTGGTTCTGCCAAACAAGTGTCCACTTCAGAAACCCAGCAACCTCTCTATCACAAGCCACTATCTGCCCCAGACTAGCTGAACCATGCTCGCCAGCTCTGGTGCCCTGGACAACCTGGAGAGTTGAGACTCTACCCTTTAAGTGGAGCGCAGAAGACATGTGGGCACTTCAGGTATTGATTGCTTGGCACAACATTTTGTAGGGAAGAAAGACTGAAATCTTTCTGACCAGTCCTTATCTTTTACTGTTCTGTCATTTGCAACCTTCTTTCCAAAAAAAAAAAGGGGGGGGGCCACTCAGAGTAGGATCTGGCCCAGAGAGGAGAGGTTTCTCAAATTTTGGGTGGTCTAAAACCTTCTCAGTGGAGGCATTGGTGGTTCAGTGGTAGAATTCTCATCTTCCATGTGAAAGACCTGGGTTCAATTTCTGACCAATGCACCTCATGCACAGTCACCACCCATCTGTCAGTGAAGACTTGAGTGTTGCTATGATGCTGAACAAGTTTCATCCGGAACTAAAATGGACTAGGAAGAAAAGCCTGACAACCTACTTCTGAAAACCAACCAATGAAAACCCAGTCTGATCCATAACCAGTCATGGGGATGGTGTGATGGCAGCTAACAACAACAACAAAAACATTCTCAAAATGACATGGCTACGATCCCCATCACTGCAGGCTACTGTCCAGACCCCACCTAATACTCGTTATCTCCATCTTCTACTACTATCCATTGTAGATTCCTCTCACTTATAGCTAGCATTTTTGCTATTGTTGATGGTTTTCCCAGTGGTGTGACCAAGAGTCATCCCTTTGGGGCCTGAACCCCTGGTAATCTTGTTCTTCTCAGGCTATGACTGCTGTAAAGAGGTAACAAGTGGATCACCTGGGGACAAACATTCTTACCTGCCCCTGTTCTATAACAACAGCCCTACCTCTTTCAGAAGATTAAAGTCAGTTACCCCTTCAGGCTAGTGACTTTTTTCCATGCCTATTATTTCTTGACAGGAGGAGCCTGAAGTGACTGGGTTACAGGTAAAACCTGAAATTTAATGAGATTCTTGCTGTGTACCCTGGTGGAGTGTCCACCTCTGGGAGCAAAGATCTCTAAACTCACAAAGCCCAGAGTTGCAGGGATAGCAACCACAAATTCTCCAAGTGGGTCTCTGGGAGTGAGGGTAAGCAGGCCACTCCTACTTCCACCACTTTGTTCTTGGACCCATGTAGTCTACCTGCTGGGGATACCATACCATATAGTAGTTGATTTAGGGTGTATGCTATAAAGTATTCCCTCCAAGCTGGCCCCTCAATTGCTCTTCAACAAGTCCTTCCATTGCTCTGTGTGATGTGGTATGTGACAGGTCCAGTGGATCCCATGGTCATGTACCCCCTGCCATACCTCATTTCTTGTAAAGTGTGTCCTTATTCTTATGTGATCCCCTCATAGTGTCTCAATATTCTGTAAGCCCTTGGGTAGTGATATGTCTTTAAAAAAATAAAAATAAAAAAAAAAACCATTGCCATCAAGTTAATTCAATTCCAACTCATAGCAACCCTATAGGACAGAGTAGAACTGCCCCCATAGGGTTTCCAAGGAGCAGTTGGTGGATTTGAACTGCCAACTTTTTGGTTAGCAGCCGTGGTAAATGGAAACATCCTGTAAATGAAAGGCCAACTCAGGGCAGAAATATTTTTTTTATTCCAGTCAAGATGAATTATTGTCCCTTCCAAAGGACTTGCCTGGCTGGTTAGTCTCCTCAAAGGTTGGTTCCCTATCGGGGACCCAGGGTTGACCTCTACTGCTGGCAGTTTGGAAAGCGGTAGCAAGGCAAAGGGCTGTTCACTATCCTCAATCAAGCAGTGAGCAGTAGCCTTTAGTGAGGTGAATGGGCCCTTTTTGTAGGCCCAGAGGTTTCAGGGGAATCTGGAAATTCAGGAGTTTCAGTGCATCCACTCAAATGTCCATATCCCATTTATCAGGGTCCCACTCTCTCCCAATCAGGATGCAGACCTTGGTGTCGCAGACATGTGTGAGAATTCAACCTTTCTGGAGCTCTGCTACATTTATGGGTAAGTCCTGAGCCTGGGTAGTGCAAATGGTTAAGCACTCAACTACTTGCTGGAAGGTTGGTGTTTCGAATACACCCAGACACACCTTGGAAGATGGGTCTGGCAATGTGCTTCAGAAAGGTCACAGCCTTGAAAGCCCTATGGAGCAGTTCTACTCTGCATACTTGGGGTCGCCATGAGTCAGCATCTACTCGACCAATAACAACCTGAACTTGATCTTCACCTTTTCCTTATCTTCAGCTTTTTATGACTTCCAGGTGTAGAAAACGAGAGTCTCTTTGTATGCTGCCAAAGAGGGGCTCTGGCTTTCATGTGTAGCCTTTTATTACTGATTAATCATTCTCAGCCTTTCTTTATTGTCTTAGGTATCTAGTGCTGCTATAACAGAAATTCTGCAAATAGATGGCATCCACAAACAGAAGTTTATTCTCTCACACTCTAGTAGGCTAGAAGTCCAAAGTCAGGGCATCAGCTCCAGGGAAGGCTTTCTCTCTCTGTCAGTTCTGGGCGAAGGTCCTTGTCATCAATCATCCCCTGGTCTAGGAGCTTCTCAGCACAGGAACCCCAGGTCCTCTGCTCCCGGCACTGCTTTCTTGGCGGTATGAGGTCCTCCTGACTCTCTGCTCACTTCTCTCTTTTATATCTCAAAAGAGATTGCCTTAAAACACAACCTAATCTTGTAGATTGAGTCCTGCCTCATTAACATAACTGCCTCTAATCCTGCTTCATTAACATCATAGAGGTCGGATTTATAATACATAGGAAAATCATATCAGGTGACAAAATGGTAGACAATCACACAATACTGGAAATCATAGCCTAGCAAAGTTGACACACATTTTTGGGGGACACAATTCAATCCATAACACTTACATCTTTCTCCAAAACATCTTTTGCCCTCAGCAATACCTATCTGAATCTTTATCCTTATAATTATTACAGTAAAACCTGTAAAAGCCTGAACTTGTGCAAGGCGGAAATGTGGCATAAAAGGAAAACTCAAATATTTTCCACTAATAGACAGCGATAGAAAAGTGGTAAGACTGCACCTTGCCAAGGGCAGAAAACTTGCAAGACCCGGAAAAACAAGGCAGTCTTGCAGAGATCCAGCTCTCACAGGTTTCACTGTATTTCCTTCATGCTTCTCAAATACTGGTTCCATTGCCCTAGCTAACACATTCCCTCCCAAAGGTATTTAATCCTAGAAAGTGTTAACAGTAGTACTACTGCTGTGTGCTCAGGCTTACCCACGCTCCACCAACCACTGGCAAACCCGTTACTGTTGATTACATAGCGACCCTATAGGACAGAGTAGAACTGCCCCATAGGGTTTCTAAGGAGCAGATGGTGGATCCAAACTGCTGACCTTTTCGTTAGCAGCCGAGCTCTTTAACCACTGCGCCACCAGGGCTCCAACCACCAGCGATGGGGTCCTTACTTCCCATCAGCTGGTGGGTAATCTAGCGCTTGCACCAGCTGTTACAACTTGGGTTTCTTGTGGTGCAGATTAACATACAGGAGGTTTATTGGAGGATGATCTTCGGTCAACACCTGTAGGGAAGTGAAAAAGCAGGACTGAGCAGAGAGAAAAGTTTGGCTGGGATGCTGTTACACAAAGATCTCAGCAGATTTCATGAGGATGTCCTGATCCAGGATGGCCCTGAAGAGTTGTCCCTAAATTGGGAACATTAACTAGTGATTGGGTATCTCCTGGGGAGGGGATGTGATCTTGGATGAAGCAGCTCTCTTCAGCTACGAGCTGTCAGCCATCAGCATTCCCAGTAGCTGGGGGAATAAGTGCTTCAGTCCTAAAAGAGAAGACTGGATCAGGACAGCACACCACGGTGTTGACTACTCGTGAAACCAAACCCATTGCCATCGAGTCAATTCTGTCATAGCGACCCATAGGACAGAGCAGAGCTGCCCCATAGGGTTTCCAAGAAGCAGCTGGTGGATTTGAACTGCTGACCTTTTGGTTAGCAGCCGAACACGTAAAGAACACTTTTGAAGTTGTTAAAATTGTATTTTAATAGTAAAAGAAAGCAAGTCATCAAAAAAAAAAAAAAGAAAAAACAAATTGCTCAGCCAAAAGACTTGAAAGCAGAGATTCAAACAGAGTACACCAACTGTACACCAATGTTCTCAGCAGCACGGTTCACAAGAGTCAAAAGGTGGAAACAATTCAAATGTCCGTCAACAGATGAATGGATAAACAAAATGTGGTATACATATGTATACACACAAAAAAAACCCAAAACCCGTTGCCGTCAGTTTTGACTCATAGTGACCGTATGGGTCACAGAGTAGAACTGCTCCATAGTGGTTTCTTGACTGTAAATCTTTACGGAAGCAGTAAGCCAAGCCTTTCTTCTGCGGTGCCGCTGGGTGGGTTGTAACTGCCAACCTCTCAATTAGTAGTCAAGTGCAACCAATTTGTGCGACCCAGGGACTGACTATATATATATATGTATATATATACATACAGCAGAATATTATTCAACCATAAAAAGGAATGAATTCTGGTATATGCTACAACATTGCTGAATTTGGAAAACATGCTGAGTGAAATAACCCAGACACAAAAGGATAAATATTATATGATCCCACTTATATGAAATATCTGGGATAGGCAAATACATAGACATAAAGTAGATTAGTGCCTGGGGGAAGAGCATAATAAGGATTTCTGTTAATGAGTACAAAGTTTCTGTTTGGGGTGATGAAAAGTTTTGGAAACAGGTAGGGCTGTTGGTTGTACATTTGTAAATATAATTAATGCCAGTGAATTGTACACTTAAAAATGGTTAAAATGGCAAATTTTATGTTATGTATATTTTGCCACAATATAAAAAAGAAAGATGATTAGGAGACAGAATTAACAAAGAAAAGGGATTATAATAAACTATCCGGTAAAAAAAAGAAACAAATTGCTCAGGAGAAAACAGTGGCACCCTTTGCGTTCTTTTGTCCGAGGGATTTGTCCTGTGGAAAAGTTTTCCCATGGAGGAGTGAACCCAGATTCCCTCCCACAAGACAAATAAAACCCTGGGAGTGGCTTGGTCACTGAAACTGCTGATAGGGGGTTAATTAGCCTCTCGTGACTCATCTCCTCTCAACCTACCAAACCCAGACCAAAAATAGGTGTGTCGGGTGTGGACTCAGCACTGCCCCATAGAACAAGCAGGGAAACCTGTGAAAGTTGAACAGATAAATCTGGGCCTTCTTGCTTCTTCTTTGAGACTTTTGCCACATGATACCCTCACTGAAAATAAACGTAAATCTAGTTCCCAAGACCTTGAAATATAATTTATGTCTTCACTGAAGCCTGGTGGCAAGGAAATTTTATCACACTGCTGAAAAATAAATACTTCCTAAAAGTCCTATTTGGACAGCTTTCTCATGGGTTTTATGGATCCAATCTACTGCTCTCCTAGCTACGCTTTTCTATGGCCAGCAAAACTCCAAGAGACCTTCTCCTTCTGGGTGTATGTGTTTCTTTCACAAGTATATACGCAAATCCTTTTTTTAAAAATAATTTCTTTTATTTGTTGTTATCGTGGTTGAAAGTATACACAGCAGAACATACACCAATTCAGCAGTTTTTACATGTACAATTCAGTGACACTGATTCTTCAAGTGGCGCAACATTCTTTCCCTCCTTTTCTGGGTTGTTCCTCCCCATTAACATAAACTTCACTGCCTCCTAAGCTTCCTGTCTAATCTTTCAAGTTGCTATTTTAAATCTGATCCCCTATAGATAGTTCTTTTTTTTTTTTATTGTAGTTTAGATGAAGGTTTACAGAGCAAACTAGTTTCTCATTAAACAATACACATATTGTTTTGTGACATTGGTTGCCAACCCCACGACATGTCAACACTCTCCCCTTCTCTACCTTGGGTTCCCCATTACCAGCTTTCCTGTCCCCTCCTAACTTCTCGTCCTTGCCCCTGGGCTAGTGTGCCCATTTAGTCTCGTTTTGTTTCATGCGCCTGTCTAATCTTTGGCTGAAGGAGGAACCTCAGGAGTGACTTCGTTAGTGAGCTATGAGGGTATCTGGGGCCATACTCTCTGGGTTTCTCCAGTCTCTGTCAGACCAGTAAGTCTGGTCTTGTGTGTGTGTATGAGTTAGAATTTTGTTCTACATTTTTCTCCATCTCTGTACAGGATGCTGTATTGTGGTCCCTGTCAGAACAGTTGGTGGTGGTAGCTGGGCACCATCTATTTGTGCTGGACTCAGTCTGGTGGAGGCTGTGGTAGTTGTGGTCCATTAGTCCTTTGGACTAATCTTTCCCTTGTGTCTTTGGTTTTCTTTATTCTCCCTTGCTCCAGACGGGGTGAGACCAGTGGAGTATCTTAGATGGCAGCTCACAAGCTGCAAATCCATTTTTTTTGTGTGTAAATCAGTTTAGCCTTTTTCTACTGCACTTTTCAATGCTCCTCTCCTTATTATCCTTAATGGCACACAAAGGGCCAACACACACTCTTTACTTGGGGGAAAAAATGTGAAGCTTGACCCTGTCACACCTGAAATGGTAAATATGTTTTACATTTTAATGCTATATTTGATGGTGACACACTGCACCGGACAAAAATGAATACTAAATTCTCCATCTTTTAATTCTTATGACTACCTAGCGCCTCCTCAGCCTCCTCAGAGTCCATCAGTGTTTCCATGGTACTTGGTCTAGAATAGAACTGGCCGCTTCCCACCTGTCCTTTTAAAGAACTCTTGTCAACCTGCCTGGTAGGAGAGAGTGCATGAAGGTGAGGTACAGGCTTATGCATATGCATAAACACAATTTTGCATATCATTTCCGTGCGTTCATGGAATAAGCCCCAGCTGGTGGCCCAGAGGTTAAAACCTTCCATCTGCTAACCAAAATGTCAGCAGCTTGAACTCACCAGCGGCTCTTCGGGAGAAAGATGTGACAGTCTGCTTCCGTAAAGCTTGTTGTTGTTGTTGTTAGGTGCCATCAAGTCGGTTCCGACTCATAGCCACCCTATGCACAACAGAAAGAAACACTGCCCGGTCCTGCGCCATGCTCACAATTGTTGTTATGCTTGAGCCCATTGTTGGAGCCACTGTGTCAGTCCATCTCGTTGAGGGTCTTCCTCTTTTTTGCTGACCCTGTACTTTACCAAGCATGACGTCCTTCTCCAGGGACTGATCCCTCTTGATAACATATCCAAAGTATGTAAGACATAGTCTCACCATCCTTGCTTCTAAGAAGCATTCTGATTGTACTTCTTCCAAGACAGATTTGTTCACTCTTTTAGCAGTCCATGGTATATTCAATATTCTTTGCCAACACCACAATTCAAAGGCATCAATTCTTCTTCAGTCTTCCTTATTCACTGTCCAGCTTTCGCAGCATATGATGCAACTGAAAATACCATGGCTTGCATCAGGCGTACCTTAGTCTTCAAGGTGACATCTTTGCTTTTCAACACTTTAAAAATGTCTTTTGCAGCAGATTTGCCCAATGCAATGCGTCTTTTGATTTTTCCTGACTGCTACTTCCATGGGTGTTGATTGTGGATGCAAATAAAATGAAATCCTTGACAATTTCTATCTTTTCCCCATTTATCATGATGTTACTTATCAGTCCAGTTGTGAGGATTTTTGTTTTTTTTTATGTTGAGGTATAATCCATACTGAAGGCTGTGGTCTTTGATCTTCACCAGTAAGTGCTTCAAGTCCTCTTCACTTTCAGCAAGAAAGGTTGTGTCATCTGCATATCGCAGGTTGCTAATGAGTCTTCCTCCAATCCTGATGCCATGTTCTTCTTCATATAGTCCAGTTTCTCGGATTATTTGCTCAGCATACAGATTGAATAGATATGGTAAAAGGATGCAACCCTGACGCACACATTTCCTGACTTTAAACCACGCAGTATCCCCTTGTTCTGTCCAAACAACTGCCTCTTGATCTGTGTATAGGTTCCTCATAAGCACAATTAAGTGTTCTGGAATTCCCACTCTTCGCAATGTTATGCATAATTTGTTATGATACACCCAGTTGAATGCCTTTGCATAGTCAATAAAACACAGGTAAACATCTTTCTGGTATTCTTTGCTTTCAGCCAGGATCCATCTGACATCAGCAATTATATTCCTGGTTCCACGTCCTCTTCTGAATCCGGCCTGAATTTCTGGCAGTTCCCTGTCAACATACTGCTGCAGCCGCTTTTGAATGATCTTCAGAAAAATTTTACTTGCGTGTGGTATTAATGATATCGTTTGATAATTTCCACATTCGGTTGGATCACCTTTCTTGGGAATATGCATAAATATGGATCTCTTCCAGTAAAGATTACAGCCTTGGAAACCCTACGGGACAGTTTTGTCGGAATCGACTCAATGGCAGTGGGTTTGGTTTTTTGTGTTTGTTTTTTGGGAAAACCCCTTAATTAGGGTTTCCTTGCTTGAAATTCTGACCCCAAAATTTTAGCTAATCTAGTACACTTAGATGCCCATGACAAGATACAAAAGCCTTTTTTTTTTTTGTATTGGCAAGTGAATAATGTTTATAAATTCTATAAAGTATGCATAGATGTGTACTAATCTTTTATTCATTCATTTACTCGTTCATTTGTTTGTTAATTCACTAATTTAACAAATATTTATTTGTTAAGCATTTACTATTTTGGAGGAATAAGCTAATATAAAATCAATCCCCACCTTAAGAATCAAGCCAGCTAATAGGGATAACAAATGGGCAATTACAACAGAGTGCTAAGACAGAGGGTGCTGTAGGAGCCATGGCAGAATGGGAGACAGGGAAGAGGGAAGGGTGGTAGAGGGGAGGGCACCTGATGCAGCCTAGGCTTTTGGTATAGGCTGAGAGTGGCTTCAGGGAGAGCTTGTTGGAGAAGGTGACACATAAACTGTATCTTGGAAATTTCTTAGAGTTTTCAGAAGACGACTAGAGTAGAAGAAAAAATGTTGTCTCCAGAAGGAATATCATTTGCAAAGTCCTACAGGCAAGAGAGAGCATAGTGCATTGGAGAGCTTGTCATTGGTTTGCTGGAATGGAGTATGGATGTGAAGATGTCACAAGAGGTGAAGTAAGGATCAGTTCACAGATAGCCCAAAATGCTGGTCTGAAAAATTTACTCCTTATGCTCCATGGGATACACAGCCTCTGAAAGCTAATTAGCAGAGCATGATGAAATCAGATTTACATGTAGCATGGTAAGAGGCAGTGGTACTCACACCCCTACATGGGGATTGCCTTTATATGATATGCATTTAAAATTAGAAAATTTTAAATTTGAAAATGTAAAATTTTAAACTTACAGAGAATTGAAATTATGAATGACTTGCTTTTTATAAATTAAAATAGGTACTGTACTATGTTATGCCTTTAATAACAGCACTCTCAGTCACTTGCTTTTAAATGTATTGTTCTTGAATGGGGTCATCACCAGAGCTGTGGGAATAGACTATATAACTCACATCGCAGCTTATCTCTGTCCCAGTTTTTAGAGATGCTCTTGATATAACCTCTAACACCAAACCAAAACCTGTTGTGGTCAAGTCGATTCCAACTCAGAGGGACCCTATAGGACAAAGTAGAACTGCCCCCATTGGATTTCCAAGGCTGTAAATCTTTATGGAAGCAGACGGCCAGTGCCGCATCTTTCTCCCTTGCAGTGGTTGGTTAGCAGCTGAGCGCTTAACCACTGTGCCATCAGGGCTCCTTCCTCTAATACCAGTGGAGATAAAACTATTGTAGTGCTGTTCATAAATTTTATATTTATTCCACTTTCTTTTTGCCAATGATAACGTTTTTTATTTAAAAGGAGGGCAGATACAAGTAAAGAAGATATGCATATGGTATCTGTATCATTAAATGGGTACTTTGCTTACTCATAGGCTTATAATATATTTTTATGAATATAATGCCCCTTCCCCGAGTAGTCCGTGGTCTATTTGCTTTACAGACCAATTAAATTTTAGGAAATTGCATCAGGACTTAAGTTAATTCAAGGAAGGGGATAATGATGGTAATGTCATCTCTCATGTATATTGCAACAGGAAAAAAAGGTCAAGAAATGCTGGAGTAGTAAAAAGAACACAAATTTTGGTAACTGACAGATCTGCTTCAAATTCCAATTCTGTTACTTATCAGATACACAACACTAGACAGGTTATTTAACCTCTCTAAATCTTAGTTCCCTTTATGTAAAATAGAGATAATAATAATTTCCTTGCAAGATTGTGAGAAGTAGCAAGAACATGTATTCAATGCCTGGTATAGGTGTTTAAAAAGTGGTGGTTAATCTTAGATCACTGTCAAGGTGGTATGAAGGTGAATCATGAAGCTTGGTTGCTTATCAACACTAGATGGAGAACATTCATGCAAGAAGATGGGGCTGTTGGCTCAGAAGGTCTAAACTAAGGCAGTTACAAAGAGGATAGAGGACAGTTTTTAGAAATATTCAGAACTTGCTGATTACATTTTTAAAAATTTGCCGTGGAGTTGATTCCGACTCATGGCGACCCCATGTATGTCAGAGTAAAACTGTGCTCTGTAAGGTTTTCAATGGCTAATTTTTTGTAAGTAGATCACCAGGTCTTTCTTCCGAGTCACCTCTGGGTGGACTGGAACCTCCAACCTTTTGGTTAGCAGCCAAGTGTGTTAACTGTTTGCACTACCCAGGGACTCCCTGCTGATTAAATCAGGGCCAACTAACTTCTGTAACAAATAAGTCCAAAATCTCAATAGTGTAATACAATAAAAGTTTATTTCTCTCCCTGTCTTAGTTCAGGTCTTCTGAAAAGCAGATGCCAGGATGGGAATGGACATGTGAGAGATTTATTAGGAGGAACACCTGTGAAGAATAAGAGGAGGAAGCCAAAGAAGGCTAGGAGAGACTTCATACCACAGTGCAGGTCTGACACCTGTGAAGGAGTGAACCGAGGAAGGAGGATTGGGTAAGCAGAGTTTTGGACTTCAGCATAGATCCTAGAAAGGTTTGGCCAGGCTGATGGAGAATCCATGAGTCAAAGTTGTCATTTGGAAGAATCCTGTGTCGCCCAAGACTAGGTCTAAGTTATTACGCACACCATGCTCAGTCATTGCCTAGGAGCAGACCATGGGAAGCATAGCTCTAGCATGAACACAGTGGTAGATACGGTGGGGCAGCAGCTGGGACCATAGTAAAATTTGCTCCTCTCAGCAGATCTGAGTGGTACACTTGTCATGGCTACCACACCCCCACATCACAGTATCATGCAGATCAACTTTAGTGGGCTACAGAGCTCCATTGAGTCATTCAGGGACCAAGGCTCTGTTTGATTCACAGTTTTTCTATCAGCAATCATCCATCTTCCCTGTCACCTCATTCTATGAGGTGAAGAACTTAAAGGCTTGTTAAGAGTTCAAGGACAAGTGCCTTCTGTAGCTGGAGGCGCCCCCAGCAGCCCTGGGCTTTAATGATTTGGCTGGTATGCCAGACCCTTAGGGGATAGGCAGAATGGGGCATGCAGGCAGAGGCGGTGTGACCAGCTCTGCACCTGCCGAACAGGTGAAAATACTGGTTGAGTCAATCTGCTAAGACGGATGGCCCTAGCACCAGACCAGGGAAGACTGGCTTAGTAAATTCCTCCTGATTGCTAACCTTTGAGACCTTATATCCTACTATTTCCCAAGACAGACCTGTTATTACAAATGCTCACCTAAAAATCACATCCCAAGCGCAGGTGCCCTGGAGAAGTGGGGTGTAAGCTAATATTAAAAAAGAAAACGATAAGAAGCTATTTGCCCAGTAAACACATTCTGAAGAATAGATAACATGTATACGTTGTACTGCCTTCCAACATCTTCCCACAGCACCCTACCAAAATCCCTGCAAGCCATCAAATCATGATTATATTGTGGATGCCCTTTCTATAGGCTGTGCTCAAATTTTAAAAAAAGACAATTTTATTCAATTCACCCCAGTGAGTTTATACATTTACTTTAGTGTCTCTTTTATGCCTGGCATTGTACAGGTGAAGCATGAATTAAAATACTGAATCTTCCCTGAAGATGCATTCAATAGAGCTGGAGAAATAAGAACCTTTCCTATTTCTCAATGAATACTGAGGACAGTAGACAAGAGTGCTTTGGATTTTCCTGCTCTTTATTCTTGATTTTCTGAAGATCATAGTCCACACATTACTGCCTCCCTCCCTCCCTTTTCCCTTTTGGTTTGGGGGGAGAAGAATTGAAACCTTTATCTAAGACTTATTCCTCCATGGAGCCCTGGTGACGCAATGGTTAAGAGCTTATGCTAACCAAAAGGTTGGCAGTTCAAATCTACCAGCCGCTCCTTGGAAACCCTATGGGGTAGTTCTACCCTGTCCTACAAGGTCTGACTATGAGTCCGAATCAACTCAACAGCAATGAGTCTAGTTTAGTTTTTGATTTCATGCCTCCATGAGATTTGAACCTCACAGGGGAATTTGTTCCATCATTAATCTTTTCTTTCATTGTCAACTCTTTCCACTTGCCTTTGAAGCAAGTTCAAATCTAACTCATCTCTATATTTTTTTCTGTCCTTTCCTTTCCTCTTGAGATACAGTTTTTCTTCTTTTATTCATGAAATCTGCCGCAAAAGACCTCTTTAAAGTGTTAAAAATCAAAGACGTCACCTTGAATACTAAGGTGTGCCTGACCCAATCCATGGTTTTTGCAATTGCCTCATATGCATGTGAAAGCTGGACAATGAATAAGGAAGACCGAAGAAGAATTGACGCCTTTGAATTATGATATTGGTGAAGAATATTGAATATACCATGGGCTGCCAGAAGAACAAACAAATCTATCTTGGAAGAAGTACAGCCAGAATGCTCCTTAGAAGAAAGGACGGCAAGACTTTGTCTCACATACTTTGGACATGTTATCAGGAGGGACCAGTCCCTGGAGAATGACATCATGCTTGGTAAGGTACAGGCTTTTAGCAGGGGAGCGTGTAGACACAGTCACCTACTGTCAACACACACAAATGTGCCATCCACTCCCACAGCTGCAAACAGCAACTACTTCTAGGTAGGCAATTTCCAGATCTGTGTCTCAGGCTTCTGCTGAGACTTCTGGGAGTGAAGCAGGCACTCCCAATGCACAGCTCCATCTTGACATCTACTTTAAAGTCTACATTCCTCATAGGAATCTCTTCATCTTCCTCCCTTCTCTCATTCTGCTTGAATTCCCAAAGTCAGATAATAACACTGTCCTGTTTCCAGTAGCTGGCTCTAAAGCCCTGACTCATCTTTATCTCTTCCCTTTCCTATGCTATGCTTAATGGTTGCCAAATCTCAACAATTCTATTTTCAGAATGTCTCTTTAATTTTGTTGTCAAGTGAAGGAGCTATGTTTTAATTTCACAGAAAACCTCCCCAACCCCCTTCTTCTGGTAACTGAGATGGGTATATGACCCAGGCCTGGCTAATCATGATGTCAGTGGTGGACAGACTCTAAGGTGAGGCCCCATTCCCCACCCTCCATCTCCTGGTGTTCATGCCTTTGTGTGATCCCCTACCCTTGAGTGTTGGCGGGACATATGGCAATTGACTATGGAAAAGGTGATGAAAAGCCATTCCCATGATTACACTGTGTTATGTAAGACTCCATGTTGCTAGCAGACTCACTCTAGAGACTCACCATGCTGGTTTCATGAAGTAAGTGGCCATGTTCCTGGCAAGGAACTTGGGCTGCCTCTAGGAGCTGAGGCAGCCTCTAGAAGCTGAAGGCAGTCTCCAGCCTCCACTCAGCAAGAAGCCAGGAACCTCAGTCTTAGAACCACAAGAAAATAAATCCTGCCAACAACCTGAGTGAGCTTGGAAGCAGACCTTGTCCAAGTTGAGCCTCCAGATGAAAACCCAATGCTGGCCAACCCCTTGATTGTAGCCTTGCAGAAACCCAGTTAAGCTGTGCCCAAATTTCTGACCTATACAAACTGTGAGATAATAAATGTGTCTTGTTTTAAGCCACTGTGTTTATGGTAAATTTTTACACAGCAATGGAAAACTAACACAGTGTCCCATATTCATTCGGTGGCAGGTATGTTAGTTGCATGTCTACTAACTATTTCTCCCTCTTTTCTTTCTTCACAACACTAATTATGTTTAAATATTGGGCACCCATGTGCTTTGTGGGAACCTCTCTACCCATAGAGAGGTTGATTGGTCTAAGCTAGTCTTGTTCATCCCATTTGCCTTGCAATGATTCACTAAGCATGGACATATGAAGGCAATCTTGACCAATGAAATGTAAGAGGACATTCCTTGGGAAGTCTTCCTCATTGTAAAATACGGACATAAGACAAAGACGTGCTTCTTCCTGCCCTGGACATTGTTATGTGAGGAGACAGTTCTCAGAACTGCAGCAGCCATCTTGCCCTTGGAGTGACAACCAAGGGCAGAGCAGAGAAGTCAACCTGGGACATCACTGAGTCACTAAAGTAACCAACATTAATCTGCCTTGGGACATATAGTAAGTAAAATATTACATTATCCTCATGATTTAAACTATTTTTAGATGGGTATTCTGTAGATCCCAGTCAAAAGAACCCTCACTGAAACCTTGTAAAAAGGTTCAGAACAAGGAGTGGGCACGTGACCAAAGCTGAGTCTCCCAGAGTCATTCTTTGGGACTGATGTCCAATCTCTGAACAAAGATGCTCTCTCTCCTCACTATGCTTGCGAAGCTGGAAGAGGCAGTGAATCTGGACTACTGGAGGCTGTCTTCACCACCACATTCAGAGGGTGCACAGATGCAGGGAAGAACGAGGTGAAAGTGATGGATACAGGGCGAGACATAGTAGTAATGAGTTTCCAGTTACATCACTGAAGCTTTGCTTTCTTGCAGTTCATGTCATTTGATTCTCTAAAATAACCTCACATTCTTCCTAGCTATGTCAGCCAACAAAAAAATCTATTTTGCTTACATGAGTTTCAGTTGGATTTTCATCACTTGCACTGAAAGAATCCCAACTAGCACACTCCTTCAGCCCTTCTAGTTCAGACCCACAGCACCCTGGCCTGATTTACTGCCTAGCAGCTGGGCTCTCTCACCTCTCAATCCATTCCTCCTTTTTATCATGTTATGTGGCTTCCCTCCTGAAAACCCCCTACGGCACCTCATGGAGGGCAGCTTTAAACCAGAATTCCTCAAGCTGGCATTCACAATCTAGCCCCAGGCTACCTTTTCATCATTGACTATTACAGTGTTTCTTAAACTTTTCTCTTTTTATCATCACCTGCAAAAAGAAATACATGCATATATACAGGCATACGTCATTTTATTCTGCTTCACTTTACTGTGCTTCACAGATACTGAGCTTTTTACAAAATGAAGGTTTGTGGCAACCCTGCCTCGAGCAAGTCTAACAGCATGTGCTCACTTCACGTCTCTGTGTCACATTTTGGTAATTCTCACAATATCCCAAACTTTTTTGTTATTATTATATCTGTTACGGTGATCTCTGATCAGTGATCTTTGATGTTATTATTGTAATTGTTCTGGGGCACCACAAACCGTGCCCATATAAGATGGCAAACTTAATCAATAAACTTTGTGTGTGTTCTGACTGCTCCACCAATTGGCCATTCCCTGTCTCTCTCCCTCTCCTCGGGCCTCCCTATTCACTGAGACATGACAATATTGAAATTAGGCCAATTAATAACCCTACAATGGCCTTCAAGCATTCAAGTGAAAGGAAGAGTCACAAGTTTCTCACTTTAAATCAAAAGCTAGAAATGATTAAGCTTGGTCAGGTAGGCATGTTGAAAGCCAAGACAGCCTGAAAGCTAGGCCTCTTGTACCAAACACTCAGCCAAGTTGTAAATGCGAAGGAAATTAAAAGTGCTACTCCAGTGAACACATAAATGATAAGAAAGCGAAACAGCCTTCGTGTTGACTTGGAGAAAGTTTTAGTAGTCTGGATAGAAGGTCAAACCAGACACAACATTCCCTTTAAGTCAAAGCCTAATCCAGAGCAAGGCCCTAACTCTCCAATTCTGTGAAGGCTAAGAGAGGTGAGGAAGCTTCGGAAGAAAAGTTTGAAGCTGGCTAAGATTGGTTCATGAGGCTGAAGGCAAGAAGCCACCTCCATAACATAAAAGTGCAAGGTGAAGCAGCAAGTGCCGATGTAGAAGTTGCAGCAAGTTATCCAGAAGATCTAGTTAAGATGGTTGATGAAAGTCACTACACTAAACAACACATTTTCAATGCAGACAAAACAGCCTTATCTTGGAAGAAGATGCCATCTAGGACTTCACAGCTAGAGAGAAGTCAATGCCGGGCTTCAAAGCTTCAAATGACAGGCTGATTCTCTTGTTAGACGTTTACCATTGAGAAAATCCTAGGGCCCCTAAGAATTACGCTAAATCTACTCTCCCTGTGCTCTATAAACAGAACAACAAAGTCTAAATGACAGCACCTCTGTCTACAACGTGGTTTACTGAATATTGTAAGCCCACTGTTGAGACCTATTTTTCAGAAAAAAACATTCAAAATATTACTGCTCATTGACAATGCACCTGTTCACCCAAGAGCTCTGACAGAGTCGTACAAGGAGATTAATGCTGTTTTCATGCCTGCTAACACAACATCCATTCTGCAGCCCATGGATCAAGCAGTAATTTTGATTTTCAAGTCTTAATATTTAAGAAATACATTTCATAATGCTGTAACTGCCATAGACAGTGATTCCTCTGATGGATCTGGGCAAAGTAAACTGAAAACCTTCTGGAAAGGATTCACCATTCTAGGTGCCATTAAGAACATATGTGATTCATGGGGGGAGGTCAAAATATCAACATTAACAGGAGTCTGGAAGAAGTTGATTCCAACCCTCATCCAACGAAGATGACTTGGAGAGGTTCAAGACTTCAGTGGAGGAAGAAACTGCAGATGTTGTGGAAATAGCCAGAGACCTAGAATTAGAAGTGTGGAGCCTGAAGATGTGACTGAATTGCTACCATCTCAGGATAAAAATTTAACGGATGAGGAGTTGTTTCTTATGGATGAGCAAAGAAATTGGTTTCTTGAGATGGAATCCACTCCTGGTGAAGATGCTGTGAACATTGTTGAAATGACTACAAAGGATTTAGAATATTACATAAACTTATTTGATAAAGCAGTAACAGGGTTTGAGAGGATTGGCTTCAATTTTGAAAGAAGTTCTGCTGTGGGTAAAATGCTATCAAATAGCACTGCATGCTACAGAGAAATCTTTCGTGAAAGGAAGAGTCAATCGATGCAGCAAACTTCATTGTTGTCTTATTTTAAGAAATTGCTACAGCCACCTCAAACTTCAGCAACCACTACCCTGATCAGTCAGCAGCCATCAACACCAAAGCAAGAACCTCCACCAGCAAAAAAATTATGATTCGCTGAAGGCTCAGATGATGGTTAGCATTTTTAAGCAATAAAGTATTTTTTAATTAAGGTATGTACATTTTTTTAGACAATATGCTATGGAACACTTAATAGACTACAGTATAGTATAAACATAACTTTTATATGTTCTGGGAAACCAAAAAATTCGTGTGACTCGCTTTATTGCAGTGCTCTGGAACCAAACCGCAATATTTCCGAGGTATGCCTGTACAAGTATAAAACCAGTTGCCATCGAGTGGATTCTGACTCATGGTGACCACATGTGTGTCAGAATAGAACTATGCTCCACAGGGTTTTCAAAGACTGATTTTTCAAAAGTAGATCACCAGAACTTTCTTCTGAGGCACCTCTTGGTGAACTTGAACTTCCAACTTTTTGGTGAGCAACTGAATGTGTTAACCGTTTGCACCACCGAGGGACTCTCTCTCTACACACATACACACACACACGTTGGGTCATAATGTAAAAAATATATATACATATACGTGTGTATGCATGTATGTATTTATATACTTATATATGGATTCCCTAGTTGGTGCAAATGGCCAATGCACTTGGCTGCTAATTGAAAGACTGGCAGTTTGAGTCCACCCAGAGGTTCCTCAGAAGAAAGGCCTGGTGATCTACTTCTGAAAAATCTGCCATTGAAATCCCTATGGAGCACAGTTCTTCTCTGACGCACTTCTACTCAGAATTGACTCAAAGGCAACTGGTACCCTACCCTGAGGAGCACACTGGTGATGAGATTTCCCTTCTGACTTTAATTCCAAGAATCAGTTGTTTAGTGACTTACATTGAATATTTTTAGAAAAGTCTCCTTTTTTTTTTTTTGTCTTTTACATGTATGAACAGGAAATGAAATAGGCAATGTTTTTTCAGTATAAATTAATGCGTTTGTAGTTTAAAGTTTTCCCAAAGAGGAGTCATTTTATAATTCAATTTAGGGGAAGCCGGTAGAAAATGTTCTGTCAAGTTGTCTGATATTTAACAGACCCTCAAATACTTGAAATAGAATTCAGTGAATATGATGAAGTAGGTATGCAATACTGTTGATACACCAAGTTCCAGTTCAAACAAGGTGGTTTGCCAAACATTCCCATTCTCACCACGCTCAGCCACTCTCCTCTTATGAACACATTTCTCTATCCTTTCTTTAACATTTTGTATCCATTTCCCTTAGAACTTTTCAAGCTCCAGCTGCCATTCCTATCTTCATATATTTTTTAATTTAGAGGTAATTATAGATTTACATGCAATTGCAAGAAATAATACAGAGACATATAATATACCTTCACCCAATCTCCCCCAATAGTAACATCCTGCATCCCACTGCCATTGAGTTGATTTTGACTCACAGCGACCCCATTGGGTTCGCAAGGCTGTAAATCTTTACGGAAGCAGACTGCCACATCTCTCTCCCCGCTGAGCTGCTGGTGGTTTTGAATCACCAACCTTTCAGTTAGTAGTCTATCGCTTTAACCACTGAGCACCAGGGCTCCTTAACATTCTGCATAGCTGTATGCAATTTCACAGGCAGGAAATGACATTGATACAGTCCACCCACCTTGTTCAAACTTCATCATTTCTGTGTGTGTGTGTGTGTGTGTGTGTGTGTGTGTGCGCGCATGCACATGAGGAGTCCTGGTGGCAGAGTGGGTAAGCGCTTGGCTGCCAACCGAAAGGTTGGTGGTTTGAACCCACCAGCTGCTCCGTGGAAGAAAGATGAGGCAGTAGGCTTCTGTAAAGATTTCTAGCCTTGGACCTATAGAAAGTTCTACTCTGCCCTATAGGGTCACTATGAGTTGGAATCCACTCGATGGCAATGGGTTTGTGTTTTTTTGTTTGTTTGTTTGTTTAGTGTGTGCATTTAATTCTATACAATTGTCACACATGTAGATTTGTGTGACCATCTACACACAAATGATACAGAACAGTTCCCTCATGGCAATTCCTCCTGCTATACTCTTACAGTCACAGCCACCTCCCTTCATCCCCCCTCTCTAACTCTTGGCAACCACAAATGTGTTCTCCATCTCTATAATTTTGTCATTTCAGGAATGTTATACAAATGATATCATTCAGTATGTCACCTTTTGAGATTGCCTTTTTCACTCAGCATAATTCCCTTGAGATCAATCCAATTTATTTCCTGTATCAATGGTTGGTTCCTTTCTATTGCTGAGTAGTTTTCCATGATATGGATGTACCACTGTTTGTTTAACCATTCACCAGTTAAAAGACATTTGGCTTTTTTCCAGTTTGGGGCCATTATGAATAGAGCTGCCATGAACATTGGTATAAATAAAACAAAACAAAACAAATGTTAGTTGCAGCCCCCTAAATTTATTTCATGACTTACTAGTAGGTCATGACTTTCAAATCTAAAAACAGTACTAACCTAGCTCTCAAGCCATACCAGAGGTCTTGCTCTTCTTATGTATGCTGGTAAGCTCCCATTTCCCCACTCCTGTTCAGACTGAACTCTGTGCCAAAAATGTTCTTCCTGAAACAACTTTGTCTGTTGAAGTTCTACTTATTGGTATAAGTTAGGAATGTGTTTGGGTACAAGTCACAGAAATCTTCACAGTAGTATCTTAAAATATAGAAGTTTTTTCCTTTTTTTCTCCTGTAACATGTCTTGCTTAGCAAACTTTTTCTATAAAAGGCTAGATAGTACACATTTTAGGCTTTGTGGATCAAGAAGCAAAATAGAATATATTTTTTGGCACTTATAATAACAGGAGAGAAAATTCCTGTCCTGCTCTGTTTGCCTGGGGTGGGCCATCTGGGTGGTGGTGGGCATCCTTTGTAACAAGTTGCCATCCACTGGAGACATTCTAGGAAGAAAGACCTACCAGCCCTAGGAGGAGGAGCCTGGTGGCCGGGGCAGTAAACAGTGGGGGTGACAGCCACCATCATCAGTTTCACCCTCTGCCCCAGAGACATCAGAGCCCTGTGCATCCTTCTCTAGTCATGGCGAGCCCTGCCATATCAACTTGGGCAGCTGGCCAGAGGCAAGGCAACTCACTAAGTTGCCAGCTCCCAGACTGTGAGTCAACCACTCAGGGCCCATGTTTGCCAGCAGTGGCATCCCCAACATGTAGATAGTGACCAGCAGGGACCTAGGTATTAGGGAGGTGCAACAGTAGCCTAGCTGGGGACGTAAGGGCAGAGGAGGACTCCCTGTCTTTGTTTCCACAGCTCACAGTGCTAGCCTGCTCAAGTGGTGCCCTTGGGGCACACAAACACAGGTTGGGCCTACGGGCTGTAGCTGCCAACCCTTGGCCTAACAACAACAACAACAAAACAAACCAGTTGCCATTGAGTTGACTCCAAGTCATGGCAACCCCATGTGTGTCAGAGTAGAATTGCGCTCCATAGGGTTTTTAGTGTCTGATTTTTTTTTTCTGAAGTAGATCACCAAGCCTTCCTTTCAAGGCACTTCTGGGTTGGCCTTGAACCTCCAACCTTTTGGTTAGCTGCCAAGCACTTAACTGTTTGTACCACCCAGGGACTCCGATCCCTAGCCTAGAGTAAGGTAATTGCTGAACCTTGTTTGAGTGTCTTGAAGATGTCAAGACTAACATCTCTGTGATACTCTTGTTTTTTCCCTCATGGTCTTAAGACGGCTGTTTCAGCTCTAATCATAACATTCGCATTCAAGACAGGCGGGAGGAAAAATAGAAGGAACCACGACTGTCTCCTTTACTAGCAGAATTTTTTCCAGAACCACCTCTACCAGATTTTCTTTAAGTTTCGTAGACCAGCACTGGTTCTATGGCTTCATTCTCAGGCTGTATCTCTCAAAACGGTGTTTTACATGATCCTCACTAAGCAGGTGATCCAGAGAAAGGTGTGTCTTCTTACTAATGATTCCTGCCAGTCCTGGAGACTCCAAATGGTCCAGTTTGGGTTACATATTCATCCCTGTTGCCAGAGGGATAGGAAACTCTGATTGACTAGCCTGGGTCCATTCTCTACCCATAAGACAGGGGAAGAGGAACAAGGTGATTATCAGCACTGCCAAGAGAGGGAAGGTGAAGGAGCTCCTAAATGAAAAGATGCCCAGCAGGCAGAAACAGATACCCACCACCGAAGGCTGTCAATACATGATTGCTAAATTGAACTGAAGGATGATTATGAAGTAGTTATACTCAAGTTTCAATGGATCTTTTAAATGCTGCTATCCTGGCAGCATTCTGGGCAGTACACAAAATAATTGTTAATATTTGCCTCCAAGAAATTTGCAGCATGGGCTTGGGGAACATCTAGCTCAATTGGCATAACACAGTTTATAAAAAAAGGTCTACATTCTACCGTGGTGAGTAGTGTCTGGGTCTTAAAAGCCTGTGAGCAGCCATCTAAGATACTCCACTGGTCTCACCCCTTCGGGAGCAAGGGAGAATGAAGAAAAGATACAAGGAAAAGATTAGTCCAAAGGACTAATGGACCACAACTACCACAGCCTCCACCAGACTGAGTCCAGTACAACTAGATGGTACCTGGCTACCACCACTAACTGCTCTGACAGGGATCACAACAGAGGGTCCCGGACAGAGCTAGAGAAAAATGGAACAAAATTCTAACTCACAAAAAAAGACCAGACTTACTGGCCTGACAGAGACTGGAGAAACCCCCGAGAGAATGGCCCCTGTACACCCTTTTAGCTCAGTTATGAAGTCACTCCCGAGTTTCACCGTTCAGCCAAAGATTAGACAGGCCCATAAAACAAAACGAGACTAATGGGGCACAACAGTCCAGGGACAAGGACTAGAAGGCAGGAGGGGACAGGAAAGCTGGTAATAGGGAACCCAAGGTTGAGAAGGGACAGTGTTGACATGTCGTGGGGTTTCTAACCATTGTCGTAGAACAATATGAGTATTAACTGTTTAATAAGAAACTATTAGTTCTGTAAACCTTCATTTAAAGTACAAAAAGAAAAAGAAAAAAAGAAATTTACCCCATGGGGTAGATAATTTGGTAAAGTGGCTAAATAGAATTCTTTTGCTGACTAATGAAAAAACATTTAAATATAGCATAGACAAAGTCATGAGATTCTGAATAATAAAGACTCAGAAGTAAGTCAACACTTGCATAAACAAACTGAAACAGAGAAGAATTAAATGGAGTCCCTGGGTAATGCAAATGGTTAACTGCTCTACTCCTCACTGAAAGGTTGGTGGTTCAAACTCATCCAGAGGCCCCTTGGAAGAAAGGCCTGGTGATCTGCTTCAGAAAAGTCACAACCTTGAAAACCCTATGGGTCACCATGAGTTGGAAGTGGCTCGACAGCAACTGGTATTTATTATTATTATTATCTACAGCTGCACTGAAAGCTAGTGACTAGAGTGGGATCAAAATACAGGGTTGTTACTCTGGGAGGGTCAGTTAAACCTCTTGAGTTCATCCAGCTTGGAGTTTTAGATTATGCCCTTAGATGAGAGATACTCTGCCCTGGGAGACATGCAGAATACCTACATACTATGATCATGTTTCAAGGAGCCCTGGTGGCACAGAGGTTAAAGTGCTTGGCCGCTAACTGAAAGGTCGGCGGTTCTAATCTACCAGCCACTGCACAGGAGAAAGATGTTGCAGTCTGCTTCCATAAAGATTTACAGTCTTGGAAACTCTGTGGGGCAGTTCTACTCTGTTCTACAGAGTCACTATGAGTTGGAATTGACTTGACAGCAACGGGTTTCAATGCGTGACCATGTTTCACCTTAACACGCTCCAAGTATCTGGCTAGATATTAGGCTTTTACAGTGTCTGGCAGGCCAAATGCTACCTGCAGCCTTGCTGGGACTCAGCCAACCAAAGAATTGTTTCACAACCAGTGATACAGGACGTCCTTGATGATTCAAGACATTCTGGGCTTCCTCCCTTTACTTGGCCAAGTTTAGACTAGGTCAGAGGATGAGCAAAGTGGCAGTGGAAACTATAATGAAAAGAAAAGGTAGTTGCTAGGTGAGTAATACTATGGTAGTATTATCACATGGAGCCCTAGGGGTACAGTGGTTAAGAGCTCAGCTGTTAACAAGAAGGTCGGCAGTTCGTATCCACCAGTGGCTCCTTGGAAACCCTATGGGGCAGTTCTACTTTGTCTCTAGGGTGGCTATGAGTCAGAATTGACTCGAGAGCAACGAGTTTGGTGTTTTGTTTTTTGTTTTTGCCATTATCACATAGGGATGATCAGAGGGCTTGACAAAGCAAGGCAGAAAACCCTCTTAATACATCATAGTAACTTCACTGTTGTTTTTATTTAATAATTACTGAATTCAGTCACCATACTACAGGGTACATCAATTCCTGATTTTCAGCCACAGTCAGAACGTTCTAGCAATTCAACAAGGATCAATTCAAATTGGCCACATACCGTCCCTAAAATGCAATTATATGCTCCTCATCAGTGACAATAATTGAGGTCAATAATACAAGCATGAATTAATATTTCTTCTGCCATTAAATAATGCAAGCATCTCCCAGTTTTGCATGATGCTAGGGGTGCAAGACCAAGAAGGAGAGAGAATGCTGAAGGGGAAAGACTCTTGGACTGAGTATAAGGAGACCTACGGTTTCCGCTCCAACACATCTGCATGGTATCAGACAAGTTTATTTAGCTTTCTGGATCTATGTTTTTCCAACCCTATTAAAAAATCTTTATTATTTAAGAGCCATCAGATGAATAGACATATGCACACCCATGTTCATTGCAGCATTGTTCACAATAGCAAAAAGATGGAAACAACCTAGATGCCTATCAACAGACGAATGGATAAACAAACTATGGTACATACACACAGTGGAGTATTATGCAACGATAAAGAACAATGATCAATCTGCGAAGCATCTCATAACATGGATGAATCTGGAGGGCACTATGCTGAGTGAAATAAGTCAATCACAAAAGGACAAATATTGTATGAGACCACTACTGTAAAAACTCATGAAGAGGTTTACATGCAAAAAGAAACAATCTTTGATGGTTATGAGGTATGGGGGGCAAGGGATATACTAAATAGATGATAGATAAGTGGTAACTTTGGTGAAGGGTAAGACAGTACACAACACTGGGGAAGCCAGCACAACTTGTACAAGGTAAGATCATGGAAGCTCCATAGACACATCCAAACTCCCTGAGGGACTGAACTGCTGGGCAGAGGGCTATGCAGACCATGGTCTCAGAGAACATCTAGCTCAATTGGCATAACATAGCTTATAAAGAAAATGTTCTATATTCTACCTTGGTGAGTAGCGTCTGGGGTCTTAAAAGCCTGTGAGCAGCCATCTAAGATACTCCACTGGTCTCACCCCTTCAGGAGCAAGGGAGAATGAAGAAAACTAAAGATACAGGGGAAAGAATAGTCCAAAGAACTAATGGACCACAACTACCACGGCTTCCACCAGACTGCGTCCAGTACAACTAGATGGTGCCCAGCTACCACCACCGATTGCTCTGACAGAGATCACAACAGAGGGTCCCGGACAGAGCTAGACAAAAATGTAGAACAAAATTCTAACTCACAAAAAAAGACCAGACTTACTGGTCTGACAGAGACTGGAGAAACCTCGAGAGTATGGCCCTCGGGACACCCATTTAGCTTAGTAATAAAGTCACTCCCAAGGTTCTCCCTTCAGTCAAAGATTAGGCAGTCCCATAAAACAAAACAAGACTAACGGGGCAGAACAGCCCAGGGACAAGGACTAGAAGGCAGGAGGGGACAGGAAAGCTGGTAATAGGGAACCCAAGGTCAAGAAGGAGAGTGTTGACATGTCGTGGGATTGTTAACCAATGTCATAAAACAATATGTGTACTAACTGTTTAATGAGAAACTATTTGTTCTGTGAACCTTCATCTAAAGCACAATTTAAAAAAAAGAAAGACAAAATCTTTATTTTTGTATTAAAAGTACTCTGAATTAGAACTCTTTTGGTTATCAGTAACAGAATTCATTTGAGCTAGCTAAAGCTAAGAAGAGACATTTATTAGAAACTCTAGCGTGCAACCAGTGGCACATTAGCAAATTTTCTTTGATGCAAACAAAACCTGACTCTGGTTCCCCAACCTATTGTGTTGGCAGGAATGTGTGGGATAGTGTATGCGTGTGGGTGTGGAAGGTTCAGAAGCGTGGATGATGTTCAAAATATTTAATTGTTGTAGCCACAAAGGCACATATTGGCTGTATATCAGCCCTGATGAAATGGGCTGGGAATTGGAGGAATGTGGCAGGGGTGGGGAGGAAATTGAAGGGAAAAGAATAAAACCCAAATAGCTCTTCTTCTTTTTTATTCCTTCTTCCTCCAATAAACAAGAATATTAGTACCTCAATACACTAACTCAACACATAAAGACACATGGGCATTTAATGGAACTCAATGGCAGAGATGCACCAAGAATGAATTAGAACCAGGGGCTTAAATGCCAATCAGACTCTAGCCCCATCTCTTATAACTGCTCGCCTCTGTAGGATAACTTCAGTTTTCTTTCTCCCATCTCCTCAGACTGGGTTTATCTGCTTCTCTAATTTACATGACCACCAATATCTCCTGAATTACACCTTCTTTGTTCAAAATATCGCATAGACTAAGACTGAGCCAAATCTAAATTCCTCACAAAAGGGGTCTGTATTGGTTTCCTATTGCTGCTGTAACAAGTTACCACACATTTAATGGCTTAAAACAATACATATTTATTATATTACACTTCTGGAGGCCAGACATCCAAAATCAGTTTCACTGGGCTAAAGTCAAGGTGTTGGCAGGGCTGGTTCCTTCTGCGGCTCTAGGGGAGAATCTGTTTTCTTGCCTCTTCCAGCTGCTAGAGATGACCTGCATTCCTTGGTTTGTGGCCCCGTCCTCCTCTATCCTTAAGCCAGCAGTGTAGCATTTCCACATCTGTCTTTCTGACTATGACCTCTGCTTCCACCATCACACCTCCCTCTCTTCACTTGGACACTCCTGCCTCCTTCTTATAAGGACCCTTGTGATTACATTGGGTCCGCCCAGGTAATCCAAAATAATCTCCCCATCTCAAAATCCCTAACTAAATCTCATCTGCAAAGTCCCTTTTGCCACATAAGATAACAGTCACAGATTTGGGGATTAGGATATGGGCATCTTTGTCAAGCCATTATCAGCCTACAATAGAATCTAACTGGCAAGGCTTGGGTCAGGTGTCTTTACCTGGACCATCTAAACGTGACCCAGGGTCCAAGATGAGAAGGCAGAGAGGGTCAGGAGCTGGTTGAATGGAAACGGGAAATCCGGGGTGGAAAGGAGGAGTGTGCTGTCACAGTACAGAGAGAGCAACTAGGGTCACATAACAATGTATGCATAAATTTTTGTATGAGAGACTAACTTGAATTGTAAACTTTCACTTAAAGTACAACAATAAAAATAAATAAATAAATGTGACCCAGGGTGGCATAGTCATATTAGAAAAAATGACTGCTGGGAGCGGATTGCATTTACTATGTAAACAGTGGCAAAGGGGGACATTGAAAATAATTAACAACTAGTACGATTTGGGCATCAACCAATGAGGATGGAAACCAGCCATAAAAAAACAGTACAGCTAGACCAGGGCGTCCTAGGACAGGGACAGGGATAATAGCTCAGGTCAGAAGAAGAAAAGGGCAAGTTCCCAGAAAATGTGCAATTCTGAAATGGGCCATTAATCCAAGAGTGGTCTATTAAGGAGTCCAAGAAAAAACAGTCAAACCCATTCTAAAACCCATTCTAAAGCAATAGCGTTCCTGAAAGCTTTTCAGCAATTGCAGGGATTAGCTGAGTGCCATTTTGGTTTCTATGTAATTGTAGGTAAGAATTCCATACAGCAGTGTGCTAAGTATTGCAGACAATAAAATAAAATCTAGCAGAGGACACCCCTTACCATGTGTCCAGGAACTCTCACTCTGCTTTGAGAAGTAAGCCATAGGGAAAATTCACAGAACCTGGCATTTCAGCGTGTAGCGCACACAGTGAGTGCCCTCAGAATCAGAGAAAGGACAGAGCCCTGTGGAATGTCATGATGGAGTAGCTGAGGATATTTTGGCTCCTTTCAGCATAAAAATTACCCAAATTCAATGTATCAATGAAGGGACCCACCATCTGGACTTTGACAGATGCCCTAAAATATCTGGGAGAGCCTTATAAGTCAAGGATGAGAACCCAAGGAACTGTGCTGAAGATTAAACACCAGTCTTCTGACCAAAGTGCGGATGAATATTACAATATGGATGAACCTTGAAAATATGATGCTGAGTGAAGGAAGCCATACCCAAAAGGCTTCATATGGAAGGGCGCTGGTGCCGCCGGAAGGAGCCTCACGTTCCCACACGAAGACCAGGACTGTGGCTGGAGGGCCAGAGAGCTGCCGTGGAGCTAACACGGGCCAGACGCCGCCTCCGACGACGCCATGGACTCGTTCTTGGAAAGGTTCCAGAGCCAGCCTTAACGCGGCAGCTTCCATGAGTACCAGTGGGAGGAGGAATTTGAAAGGATCCTCCTATTTATGAAAAAAACACCATCAGAAATGGACCCCAATGAGAATCCTGACTTAGCTTGCCTTCAGTCAATTATTTCTGATGACGAACGATCTCAAGAAGAACAAGCCAAGACCTATAAAGATGAGGTTAATGATTAAAGAAAAAGACTATAAGAAAGCTGTGATTTCCCACACTGAAGGATTGTTGAAGAAATGTGCAGATCTAGCTTTGAATGTTGTCCTTTAAACCAACTGAGCAGCAGCACAGTACCCACTGCTGGAGTCAATTCCGACTCATGGCGACCCTATAGGATAGAGCAGAACTGTCCCACAGGGTTTCCAAGGAGCAGCTGGTGGATTCCAACTGCTGACCTTTTGGTTAGCAGCTGAGCTCTTAACCACAGCCCCACCAGGGCTCCAGTAGCACAGTACTACCTGGTTTTAGGCATGATCTGTTGATTTCTCCTGTGGAAGATGAGTATTTTATTCTCTTTCAGCACTGCCACCACCAAGTCCACACACATCCTGTCTCCCTGTCCTTGAATATGTATGTGATTTAGGTTCAGTATTTAGCCTTTACATTATTATGTAATGTAAATTGCATTATTATATAAATGTTATTCACAACCATGTTGAATATTATAATCATTTTTCTTTTTTAATAAAACTTTTTGTTTTTCCTTCAGAAAAAAAAAAAGGCTTCATATTGCATGATCCCTTTTATATGAAAGAGGCAAATCCTTAGGAACAGAAAGATGATTTGTAGTTGCCAGGGGCTGCATGGGGTAGGGAATGGGGACTAACTGCTAATGAGTAGGTTTCTTTTGGGGATGATGAACACATTCGGGAATTAGATAGTGTTGCACAGAGTCCCTGGTTAATGTGCTCAGCTGCTAACCGAAATGTTGGAATTTTGAGTCCCCCAGAGGTACCTTGGAAGAAAGGCCTGGTGATCTACTTCCAGAAAATCAGCTATTTAAAACCCTGTGGAGCACAGTTCTACTCTGACACGCATGGGGTTGCCATGAGTCAGAACTGACTTGATGGCAGCTGGTTAATGGTTGTACAACCTTGTGGATAGTAAAAAGAAGAATTAATTGTACACTTTAAAAGGGTGAATTTTATGGTATGTGAATTATATCTTAATGAAAAACAAAACCCAAAAGCAGCAGCCTTATTTGTCCCTTGTTTTCTTTGCTTCCCTCTATAAACTTGTCCTACCTACACCTGTACTGGGAATGTCCACCTACTCACCGACAACTACCCAATCGATAATGCAAGACCAGACCTCTTCCCTGGGCTCCAGTTGCAGCTAAACATTTTCCCTAGAGATCACCTCAAACCCAACGTGACCAAAATAAAACTGAAACTTTGGACTCAAACCTGCTTCTCCTTCTGTACTTCCTCCCTTAGTTGATAGTTCCTCTATTTACCCAGTCATTTAAGCCATCCATGTGTGAGTCATTCTCTATTTCTTCCTCATTTAATTCATTCTTTGCTTATTCATTCATATAATCTTTTTTAAAGACCTGCTATGTATCAGGCACTGTGCTATGTACTGGGAACATAGCTGTGAACAGGATACATGTGGTTTCAGATTTTACAGAGTTAAACTATGGAAGAGTATTAAGTCAATAATTCCAACACAGTGAGAATAAGAACTATGCATAGTACAAGGATCCAACCTCCTACCTCCAATCAGTCACCAAATGCTACTGATTTCCCCTTCTAAATACCTCTCGAATCTGGCACTTGCTCTTCATTCACAATACTTTTGCCTTCCTTGAAGCTGTCATCAGTGCCTGCCTGCTTATCTGATCTCCTTGTCCCAGTTTCTCCTAACTCCAGCCTTGCTTGTCTCAAATCCTGCTCCCACACCGCTGCCAGGGAGATCTTTCAAAAACAAAACATCTCACCACGTGATTTCCTTGCTTATAATTTTTTATATCCTATAGCAACCCCACCACCAACCCAGTTTGTTGCACTGTAGTGGCTTGTGTGTTGCTGTGATGCTGAAAGCTATGCCACCAGTATTTCAAATACCAGTATGATCACCCATAGCGGATAGGTTTGAGGGGAACTTCCAGACTCAGACATACTAGGAAGAAAGGCCTGGCAATCTACTTCTGAAAATTAGCCAGTGAAAACTTTATGGATCACAAGAGAACACTGTCCTACTCACTTGCTTTGGACATGTTATCAGGAGGGATCAACTGCTGAAGGAGGACATCATGTTTGGTGAAGTAGAGGGCCAATGAGGTGAGGAACACCCTCGGTGAGATGGACTGGCACAACTGCCACGAGGATGGACTAGAACATGCTGGCGAGCATGATTATGATGCAGGACCATACCATGAGTCAGAGTCAACTTGACAGTAGCTATCTATCTCTCTACCTATCCTTATCTATCTATCTATATCTAAGTCAATCTATGTCTATCGCTCTCTGTAACTATCCATCCATCCATCCATTCATCCATCTATCTCTCTATCTATCTATAACAATCTATTGATGTCTATGTCTCACTATCTCTATCTCTATCCATCCATCCATCCATCCATCTATATCAATCTATCTATCTATCACTATCTCCATCCATCCATCCATCCATTCATCCATCCATCCATCCATCCATCCATCGCAACCTCAGTATACCTGAGGGCTATAACATACTCCCATCAGAACAGGGGACCACAACAGCAGTGACTGATGTGAAAAGGATGTGCCTCTCTTCCCCAACTTTGGTGGAGAATCATTGTACAGTTCAAGATACTGCCTAAGACATGGGAAGCCCTTCCTAACATGATCCCCGCTTACTTCTCCAGTCTCAATTCACCCTGTGTGGTGAGATAGATTTTCTTTCTCTCCATCCTCTCTCCAACTCCATGTTGTTGTTATGTGCTGTCGAGTTGGTTCTGACTCATAGTGACCTTGGGTACAACAGAATGGAACACTGCCCGGTCCTGTGCCATCCTCACAATCGTTGCCATGTTTCAGCCCGTTCTTGCAGTCACTTTTGTCAATCCATCTCTTCCAGGGTCTTTCTCTTTTTTGCTGACCCTCTGTCTTACCAAGCATGATGTCCTTCTCCAGGGACTGATTCCTCCTGATAACATGTGAGATGAAGTTTCGTCGTCCTTGGTTCTAAGAAGCACTCTGGTCGTACTTCTTCCAAGACAGACTTGTTCGTTCTTCTGGCAGTCCATAGTACATTCAATATTATTCACCAACACCATAATTTAAAGGCATCAATTCTTCTCTGGTCTTCCTTTTTTTTTGTCCAGCTTTTACATGTATATGAGACAACTGAAAATATCATGGCGTGGGTCAGGAACACCATAGTCCTCAAAGTGACATCTTTGCTTTTCAACACTTTAAAGAGGTCTTTTGCAGCAGATTTACTCAATGCAATGTGTTTGATTTCTTGACTGCTGCTTCCTTTGGTGTTGGTTGTGGATCCAAACTAAAATGAAATCCTTGACAACTTCAATATTTTCTCCATTTATCATGATGTTGCTTATTGGTCCAGTTGTGAGGATTTTTGTTTTTTTTATGTTGAGGTATAATCCATACTGAAGGTTGTAATCTTCGATCTTCATCAGTAAGTGCTTCAAGTCCTCTTCACTTTCAGCAAGCAATGTTGTGTCATCTGCATATCGCAGGTTGTTAATGAGTTTTCTACCAATCCTGATGTCATGTTCTTCGTATAGTCCAGCTTCTCAGATTATTTGCTCAGCAGAGAGTTTGAATAAGTATGGTGAAATGATACAACCCTGACGCACATCTTTGCTTATTTTAAACCATGCAGTATCTCCTTGTTCTGTTCTTACGACTGCCTCTTGCTCTATGTACTGGTTCTGCGTGAGCACAATTAAGTGTCCTGGAATTCCCATGCTTCTCAATGTTATCCATAACTTGTTGTGATCCACAGAGGTGAATGCTTTTGCATAGTCAATAAAAGACAGGTAAACATATTTTTGGTATTCTTTGCTTTCAGCCAAGATTCCTATGACATCAGCAAATGATATCCCTTGTTCCACATCCTCTTCTGAATCTGGCTTGAATTTCTGGCAGTTCCCTGTCGATGTACTCTTGCAACCGTTTTTGAATTATCTTCAGCAAAACTTTACTTGCGTGTGATATCAATGATATTGTTCAATAATTTGTACATTCTGTTGGATCATCTTTCTTTGGCATGGGCCCAAATATGGATCTCTTCCAGTCAGTTGGCCAGGTAGCTGTCTTCCAAATTTCTTGGCTATAAAAATGGCGTGAGGCAGTGGCGGACTTCTGTCACTTCACAAGGGAGAAGGAGAATCAAGATCAACAACCCAAGGCTGATTCCTATGAGGCAGAGGTCAGACATGCCTCCTCTCTCCACCACCTTTACCAATTCTGACAACAACCATCCCTCCCATGGCATTCTCTACTTCTCTGCTGGGTTCAGTAATTCATTGCAGTGGCCACACAGAACCCACAGACAATACTGATGATTATGGGGTTTATTAGGGAATTAATAGTTACAATTCATGCTCAGGAACACTCAGCATACAGTTATTCCATCAGGACAGCCACTTCCCAGCCATGCTTGCAGGCACACCTCTGCCAGGCCCTCAGCCTCTGCCCAAAGGCACTCAGCTTTCTCTCTCTGTGGGCTGGGAAGCCAACCATACCGTCTCCTGCTGCTGGGTCTCTGCTGCCGGGTCTCTCCTGCCACTGCTCGTCACCATCTTCAGGGTTACAGCTCGTTCTCTCTCTCAGTTTCCTGCTTCCAGGAGTTTCTTATCACAGGGAGCATGGGTCCAAAGGACGTGCTGGCTCCTGGCTGTTCTTCCTTGATGGTGGTGGTATTTTCTCCTTCCCACCTCTGGGATGGCTCATTTCAAGCCCAGCGGGATGGCAAAACTGACCAATTCCTTTGGCAGGCCACAATTACCCTATCACACAATCTCGCCCAGTCACTTGGAAGTTACAAGACCATGGCTGGAAAGGCCACACGAAAGTGATCCATCACACAGCAGGCCACCCCCTGGCTTTTCTAGCGATGGTTCTTTCATATTTGGAGGATAACTTCCCCCTCCCAATCATTTTACCAGTCCAAAACAGTCATTAATAACTAGTCCCTCTATAGGGCAAAGAGTCCTAAGGGGGATGTTACTCAGGTACCAGCCATTCTGCTGCAGGTGTGCATCTGATTTGGTCAGGCTTTCCAATAGTTCATCTTGTCTTCACCCTTTCTGGTGTCTGATAAAATTTAACTGAGATAAGATTATCCCCTTGCTCTGAGCCTCATGAGTTACCAGCATAGTAAATTCCTTAAGGGACTTTAGGTTCAGCCACTGTACCTCAGTCCAGCAGTGCCTCCCCCTTAGTCCACTCTTCCACAGTTACAGCTTCTACAATTGCAGTCTTTACAATCACAATTAACCCTGTTAACAATCAACACTCACAGCTGAATCATATAATCCTATCAGTATTTTTCCCCACCCTCACCCTTAGGACTCTTTACAAGCGAGGATGGCAGACTTCTGTCTCATGTCTCACGTACTTTGGACATGTTATCAGGAGGGATCAGTCCCTGGAGAAGGACATCATGCTTGGTAAAGTAGAGGCTCAGCAAAAAAGAGGAAGACCCTCAATGAGATGGACTGACACAATGGCTGCAACAATGGGCTCAAGCATAACAATGATTGTGGGGATGGCGCAGGACTGGGCAGTGTTTCGTTCTGTTGTACACAGAGTCGCTATGACTCAGAAGCACCTGACAACAACAACAACACATAATGAAGCTGAGGATGCTCCCCAGGGCAGAGAAATTGTCAGACTTTCATTTAATATAATAATTCACAAATGCTATGTTAGGTGGCTACACTGGGCCACATGAAAGATCTGATGATCTTTTTAGATATCTGACCCTGAGGCCAGTTCATGGGCTCTATCCTCTACCCACTTGATTTGAAGCCCCTAACTCAGGACAGCAGCAGAAGTGGACAGAGTGAGTGACAACCTACTGAAGGCTGAGCCCAAGAAGAGGGGGATACTGGGCAGAGAAGGGAGTCGAGGGAATGAAAGAGCTTAAGTGGGGGAGGAGAGAGGAGACAGAGCCTAAGGAGGAGAAATGACTCTCCTGACCACACAGCCACTGTGAGAGTTGACACGGAGGCTCCTGCTAGTCAGAGAAATTGGTGGAGTGAACTGAATAAAGAAGAGCTGCTCTTGAATCTTGATTCCCTGAGGATTTTGTGAGTCAGAACACGCCACTGGAACCAAAGTTAAGGACTGTTTTCATATTCTTTATATTCTATGTGTGTGATTTATTAACAGTCAATTTGTTTAATTATGAACTGTACCGCGTCTTTCTTCCGTGTTGAGGGGTGTAGTGGATTGACATATGTCCTAATCCCCGGAACCTGTGAACGTGACCTTATTTGGAAAAAGGGTCCTTTGCAGATATAAAGTTAAAGATCTTGGGAGAAGGATATCATTCTGGGACGACTGAGGTAGGCCCTAAATCAAATGACAAGTGTCCTTATAATCATGAGGCAGAGAGTAATTACACAGAAAGGAGAGTAGAAGGTCATGTGAAGATGGAGGCAGAGATTGCAGTGATGCAGCCACAAGCCAAGGAACCCTGACTGCCACCAGGAGAGGCAAGGAACAGACTCTCCCCAAGAGCCTCTGGAGTGAATGTTGTGGCCCTGCTGACACCTACCTTGATTTTGGACTTCTGGAGAACTGTGACAGAATAAATTTCTGTTGTTTTAAGCCACCTAGTTTGTAGTAATTTGTTTCATCAGCCACAGGAAATTAATACAAGGGGTGTGAGCAGGGTTGCAGAATCCCTGGGTGGTGCAAATGGTTCATGTGCTCAGCTGCCAGCCGACAGGTTCAGAGGTTCAAGTCCACCCAGAGGTGCCTCAGAAGAAATGCCTGGCAATCTACTTCCCAAAAAAATCAGCCATTGAAAACCCTGTGGAGCACAGTTCTACTCTGACACACATGCGGTTGACACATACATGGAATCGTCTCACCAGCAACTGATTTCTAAGTGGGGTTCCATCCATATCTGCCCTCCATACTGGTCGCCGTCATTCCCTGCAAGTGTCATGCTGTTGTGTGCCTCTGTGCTTTTGCACCTGCTGGTCTCTCAGCCTGGAATGCTTATTAAATTCATCCTGCATGACTCATTTCAAGTTTTACTTCATTTTGGAAGCTTTTTCTGACACTCCCAACACTAGAGAGCTAGGTGCTCCTCTTCCGTTCTTCCGTAACATCCAGTGTACGTCTCTTACAGCCCTTACAATGCTGTATTGTAATTATCTGTTTAAGTATGTCTTCTCTATCAATCAGGAGGGTGAGAATCACACCTTACTCATCTCTTTATCCCCAGCTCTTGGCAAAGTACTCTTAGCACCTAGCAGGTTTTCAATAAATATTTTCTGAATAGATGAAAGAATCAATAATAGATTACTGTATATTGAATAATGAATAATGGCCACATGCCCCTTTGGCCCCAGACTAAATCTTCTTTAGTGTCCCCACAGCATTCTAATAAGGTGATTTCCTTCTGACCTAAACACGTGCTGACCCCCTTGTCAGAAAGGTAGAGGGCTCAGAGGCTAACTGGATTTGTCTAAAGACAAAGAGACAGAGATTTAGAGCAGCCAGGACCCCGCCTGTTGCAAAGTTTGCTGGACTCAATCTCAGTAAAACTGGATTAGCTGGTACAGTTCTCTTCCAGCCCTGATTTAATAGAAACAACAAGATTTGTTGAATGTGCCATTGAAGAGGAGCATGGGAGGAAGGGAGACTGCTGGGCTCCCAAGGCGCCGGGTCGAAGGAGCCAGTCTTGGCCATTAGTGGCTGTTAAAGGAAGGGGGCACGTTGCCTGTTACAATCAGCATCCCCTCCAAGAACCTCAGGTTCCTGGAAGTCTGAGCACACTGAGTCTAACCTTCCTGCTGCCCACTCCCATTCTACCCGCATGATGGAAGGATTCTGACAAAGTTTGTGGTTGCCTTGACCAAGTTACCTCTTTTAACATCTGTTTTTAAAGGGAATAAAAGATTCTTATTTGTTGTTGTTATACGCTCAAAAGCACAGGATGCTCACAAAACTCCCGGCACATCACCATCACAATTGCTATAATTAACTTCATTATACTTCTATCCTATAATAATCTACAATTAATTATAGTCTGCTGAAATTATACTTAGGTACAGAGCAGCAAACAACAGTCATTCACTTACGTATTTATTTCATTAAGGCTGTTTGGAAAATTATTAAGGATTATAAAAAAGAAACTTAACTTCTCCTGGAAGATCACCATCTAAAAATCAGTGTGAGCATTGCAGTGTACAGCTTTCATTTTTCTGGCAATGCACATATATCTTTTAAAAAAAATTAAATCGCACTGCATTGTAACTTGTTCAACTGTTTTATCAAACCACAGACTGAACGTTTCCCTATGCCATGTGGTCTACATGATTTTTTAATACTATAGGGTCGCTATGGCTTTATATATATATAACGTTTTATATATACATGTAAAGTTCTGGGAGTCCCTGGGTGGTGCAAACAGTTAACATGCTCAGCTGCTAACCAAAAGATTGGATGTTTGAGTCCACATGTGGTTCCTCAGAAGAAAGACCTGGCAATCTACTTCCAAAAAATCAGTCATTGAAAACCCTACATAGCACAGATCTACTCCAACACACATGGGTTGCCATGAGTTGGAATCAACTTTACAGCAACTGGTATATAGTATTTTCTATCTCATGCATGGACCCTAGTTAATCTAGACAGTCCTCAGGCATCTTCTCTTACCACAGGGACTACTTGCCCTGTAAGCTTCCTGCTGCAACCTCTGGTTGGCTTTGCTAGAATTCTAAGGCTCTGGTCAAACTCCCAAGCTTTTAGGTGACTCTTGCAGATCCTCAGGAACACCTTGGGGGAAATACCTAATAAGGTGGTGCAACAGTTAAGCACTCGGCTACTGACTGAAAGCTTGACAGTTCAAACCCACCCAGTGGCTCCATGAGAGAAAGACCTGGCAGTGTGGTTCCGTAAAGATTCAACCAAGAAAACCCTACAGGGCAGCTCTACTCTCATATGGGGTCACTATGAGTCAGAATCAACTTGACGGCACTCAACAAAAACAACCACGCCTGAAGTGGCTTCCAGGGTCCTCCCTGGGTGTCGTTAGGTCTGGAGGAACCAAGGCTGGTAGAAAGGGTAATCAGAGAAATTTAATTTAATTGGGAGGGAGAATGAAAAATTTTATTTGAGTCTGAACTCTCTAGGATGTCCCTTCTGTAGGTCAAAAGCCTACAATTCAGTTTACCTCAGCTCATTTCAACACTTAAAAAAATAAAAAAATTGAGTTGTCTCTTACTGTAACATATCCTGTTAGGGACCCAGCATTACCCCTGCTCAGTCTTTTTCCTTCTCTTTCTCCCCTCTCAAATGAGAAAATGCATTTCTCCTCAATTGCTTTTTCTTGTTCTCGTTATCTCCATTCCTGAGCAAATTCTATTCTTCTGGTCCATTTCCAGATGAAATGGTCCTGGAGTAAACAATCATGAATTCCTGGGCTAACTGGATTCTGAATATGCCAAGCATTCACATTATTTGTTTTATTCACTCAACAATTTTTTTTTTTTTTTAGCCCAACTCATGTGCTAGGCCATGGGTGTGACAATGAATAGCATGCACAACCATGAATAAGAATCAAACCTTGCTCTCTAGAAGTTTACAGTTAGTGGGGTAGCCCAGGAAGCAAATTGGCAGTTCTAAGACGATATGTAAGCATCACAAAAGAGGTCAGCTCAAGATGCTATGTCTCATTGGACCAAAGGTCACCCTTGACCAAACTTACAACTTTAAACCTGGACCAACATCCAAGTCCCTGAACTCATTCAGAGGAGTATAAGTATGAACTGGAGAAGACCTCAGTTCATCTGCTCCAGTCCTGAGGTCTGGGCTGGGGTTTAGTCCAGGTCTCACATATTCTGAGAGGCCTTCCAGATGACCACATCGACAGGTCAGTTCCGATCCCCTAGCTCACCCCATGCAGTGAAAAGAGACTTAGTAAACATAAGCCGAATTAAAGTGGTCAGTCGTTGCACTGAAAATTTTTTTTCTTTTTGAATCATTAAAACCCTGAAACCAAGCCAGAATCAGGTATGAATAATGCAATTGTTACCCATCTTGTCCAAGACTACCATTTTCATCTTCCCATCCAGTTAAAAGCAAATGAGGGCCAAGATGAGTCAATTCAGACAGACTTCAACTAAAGACTTATGGACCGAACACTTTGTCACTTCAGGGGATTCTGACCCCCGGCTGTTCACCACGGTATGGTATGTGCCTTTGCTTATTAGTTTAGCTTTTGATGATAGATGATACACTGAAATAAGCTGTAAGGGGCTATGCACTCCAGGTAGCTACTCACACACCAGCTGGTGGTATGGCAAAGTCTAGAGGTTCAAATCTCAGTTTCCCATCTTGGATGAGTTCACATGGCTCTCCCTCTCTAGTCCTAAAGCTCCAAAATCTCCCTTTAGAACCCTATCCAGATTAAAACAGAGCCGGGCAAAGTGAAAAACGTTTACTTCTTAAAAGTTTTGGCATCGGTTTGTGTGTGTGTATAAAACAAGGGTTTATTTATGTATCCTATGAGAAATTTATATCATTTATATTATGAAAATTACACCATTTATGGTTTTAAAATTTAAAGATTAATATCAGGCACCCTTCTTCTCACAAAAAAATTGCCCATATATGCTACACAAAACTGACCAGTGGATCATTCATCACATGATACAAAACAACTTGATTCTCAACACACAGAAATAGTCATCAAAACTTCCACAAATAGTAGCAGCGAAATACTGCATTAAAACTCCAACTTTGATAGTATTTTTTAGTCTTCTTCTCAATGTCTACCCTGAAATAGCTCACACATATAGATAAGCATGTAATGATTCATGCATATAGATACATTTTTGGCTTCTGAATTTGAAGTTCAATTCTTTTGGTTTTCCAGATGCTCAGGGATTGACCCCCCCCCCACCTGCCATCCCCAGGATATAATGACTAAAAATCAGGAACAAAGTGAATGGAAAAAAACAAAGTCGTCAGTACCTTTGAAAAGGGGGCCACCCAAAGCGGTTAACTTTGAGGCTTTTTAGTTGCAAATTTCTGTGAAGAATGAGGAAAGGCCTTGTATTTTAATATTCATATTCTTTTATTTGCCATCAAATTACTATTATGCAATTATATACTGTATTTCCTAAATTTAGGTCTTGTTTAGGAACAAGTGTTAAAATTAATTTATACACATCAAATGTTGTTAGAATTTAGGAATTCCTATTTTTTTTTTATTATTGCAGTTTAAATGAAGTTTACATTTCAAGTTAGTCTCCCGTACAAAAATTTATACATACATTGTTATGTGAACCTAATTGCTATCCCCATACTGTGACAGCACACTCCTCCTTTCCACCCCTGATTCCCCATGTCCACTGAACCAGCTCCTAACCCTCTCTGCCTTCCCATCCCACCTCCGGACAGAAGCTGCCCGTTTAGTCTCTTGTACCTACTTGAGCTAAGAGGCACACTCCTCACGAGTATCACTTTACTTCCCACAGTCCAGTCCAATCCCTGTCTGAAGAGTTGGCCTCAGAAACTGTTTTAGTTCTGGTCTGACAGAGAATCCAGGGCCCATGCTTTCCGAGGTTCCTCCAGTCTCAGCCAGACCATAAAGTCTGGTCTTCTTACTAGAATTTGAGTTCTGCACCCCACCTTTCTCCTGCTCCATCAGGGACTTTCTGTTGTGTTCCCCGTCAGGGCGGTCATTGGTGGTAACCGGGCACCACCTAGTTCTCCTTGTCTCAGGCTGATGAAGTCTCTGGTTTATGTGGCCCCTTCTGTCTCTTGGGCTAATACTTTCCTCGTGTCTTTGGTGTTCTTCATTCTCCTTTACTCCAGGTGGTTGGGACCAGTTGATGCATCTTAGATGGCCGCTTGCAAGCTTTTAAGACCTCAGACACCACTCACCAAAGTAGGATGCAGTACATTTTCTTAATAAGCTTTGTTATGCCATTTGACCTAGATGTCCCCTAAAAGCATGGTCCAGACCCCTACCCCTGCTACTCTGTCCCTCAAAGTGTTTGACTGTATTCAGGAAACTTCTTAGCTTTGGTTTAGTCCAGTTGTGCTGACTTCCCCGTAGAGTGTGCTGTCCTTCCCTTCACCTAAGATAATTCTTATCTACTATCTAGCTAGTAAATAACCCTCACCCTCCCTCCTCACCCTCATAACCATCAAAGAATGTTTTCTTCTGTGTTTAAACCTTTCCTTGAGATCTTATAATAGTGGTCTTATACAATATTTGTCCTTTTGTGACTGACTAAATTCACCCAGCATAATGACCTCCAGATTCCTCCATGTTATGTTTCGTGGCTTCATCGTTGTTCTTTATCGTTGCGTAGTATTCCATTGTGTGGATATACCATAATTTGTTTATCCATTCGTCTGTTGATGGGCACCTAGGTTGCTTCCATCTTTTTGCTATTGTGAACAGTGCTGCAATGAACACGGGTGTGCATATATCTATTCGTTCGATGGCTCTTATTTCTCTAGGATATATTCTAAGGAGCGGGACAGCTGGATCGTATGGTATTTCTATTTCTAGCTTTTTAAGGAAGTGCCAAATCAATTTCCAAAGTGGTTGTACCATTTTACATTCCCATCAACAGTGCAGAAGTGTTCCAGTCTCTCCAGCATTTATTATTTTGTGTTTTTTGGATTAATGCTAGCCTTGTTAGGGTAAGATGATATCTCATTGTAGTTTTGATCTGTATTTCTCTAACGGCTAATGATTGTGAGCATTTCTTCATGTTCTGTTAGCTGCCTGAATATCATTTTTGGTGAAGTGCCTGTTCATATCCTTTGCCCATTTTTAAATTGGGTTATTTGTCTTTTTGTTGTTGAGGTTTTGCAGTATCTTGTAGATTTTAGAGATTAGACGCTGATCAGATTTGTCGTAGACAAAAAATTTTTCCCAGTCTGTAGGTTGTCTTTTGACTCTTTTGGTGAAGTCTTTTGATGAGCATGAGTGTTTGATTTTTAGGAGCTCCCAGTTATCTAGTCTCTCTTCTGGTGCTTGTGCATTGTTACTTATGGTTCATATTGTGTTTATGCCATGTATTAGGGCTCCTAGCATTGTCCCTATTTTTTCTTCGATGATCTTTATCATTTTAGATTTTATATTTAGGTCTTTGATGCATTTTGAGTTAGTTTTTGTGCATGGTGTGAGGTATGGGTCTTGTTTCAGTTTTTTGCAGATGGATATCCAGTTATGCCAACACCATTTGTTAAAGAGACTGTCTTTTCCCCAATTAACAGACTTTGGGCCTTTGTCAAACATCAGCTGCTCGTAGGTGGATGAACTCCTATTATTTTATTAACAGTATAAAAGGCTCCTGGTTAGTCAATTTGCCATCTGAAACTGGAACTAGTTACATCAGAGAGTGGGAGGTGAGATCCAAGGGTGAGAGAAGCCTCAAATTTCAAAGGTACCCAGGTTTACTAAGGGCCCAGGTGCAATTTCTGCATCTTCTCTCTCTTGCCTACAAGTGTTAATTGGCGTGCTTCCTGAGTTATTGTTTACTATTAAAAAATCAAAAAGAGTGAACTACTCCAGATAAAAATCAAATTCCACCGGAGTCCCGGGGTGGTGAAAATGGTTAAAATGCTTGGCTGCTAACTGAAAGGTTGGATGTTCAAGTCCAACCAGAGGGCCTGGCAATCTACATCTGAAAAATCAGCCACTGAAAACCCTGTGGAGCACAGTTCTACTCTGACACATATGGAGTCGCCATCAGTAAGGTCTCCAGGAGTCAAGGTTGACTCCATGGCATAGAGTTAATGGTTTTGGTTATCATTTTACCATTAAATGAGACAATGTAAACATACAATATAAGGAAACTATTATTCTTATTGTTATTTTTAATCTGATTCAACCACAGTTCATTAGCTTCCTGTCTGTGAAATCTATGAAATCAGCATCCTGGCTGCTTTCCCCAGTTGGCCAGTTGGTGTGGGGTCTAAACAGAAAAGCTAAGTATGGATGGCTATGTGATGAAATGCAGGCATCTGGTGAAAAAAAAAAGCTTGACAGAATATTAATGAATGGATAGTTTTGACCCTAGGGTTAAAAATATAGATACATAAAATTCCCCCAAATTCCTCCTATGCAGTCCACTGGGATAGTACATCTTTGCTTCAAGTATAAAACATTAGAACAAAGATTATATAAGCAACCACCTTATTCCAAATAAGGATTAATGCACTCAGCTACTAACTGAAAAGTTGGAGGTTCAAGTCTACCCAGAGGTGCCTCAGAAGAAAGGCCTGGCAATCTACTTCCAAAAAAATCTGCGATTGACAACCCTATGGAGCACAGTTCTATGCTGACATACATGGGGTCACCATGAGTCAGAATTAACTTGACTTCAACAGAAAAAAAAAAAAAAAGCAACCACGTAAAACAAGTCGCTGCCTTTCTACCGATATTTATCAAGCGCTATTGATAGGCACATGCTGAGTGCTTAATGTGCGTTCTTTCATTTAGTCCCCATAGTAACTCTATGAAGAAGGTACGATTATTACTTCCATTTTACAGATGAGGATTCTAAAGCACAGAAAGTTTAAGCTACTTACCAAAGGCTACACAGCAAGTGGTGGTGCTGGGTCGCAGGCTCAGGATGGCCTGACTTCCAAGGCCATGATTTTAGCCACTGTGCAAGGTCACTCTCCTTTTCTCCGCCAAAATGGTGACAAAGTTAATGGCCCTCAACCTTTTCATAAGACGTAAAAGAGCTTTTAACCAATTTAACCAATTTTAACCAACTATTTCTTTTTTTTTCATTGTGCTTTAGGTTAAGGTTCACAGGGCAAATTAGTTTCTCCCTAAACAATTAATACACATACTGTTTTGTGACATTGGTTGCCAACCCCACAACACTTCAACACTCTCCACTTCTCCAACTTGGGTTCCCCATTTTCACTCATCCAGCTTTCCTGTCCCCTCTTGCCTTCTTGTCCTTGCCCCTGGGCTGGTGTGCTCATTTGGTCTTGTATACATGGTTGAGCTAAGGGTATTATTGTTCGTTTTATGGGCCTGTCTAATCTTTGGCTGAAGTTAGAAGGATGTCCAGGGGCTATACTCTCAGGGTTTCTCCAGTCTCTGTCAGACCAGTAAGTGTGGTCTTTTTTGTGTGTGTGAGTTAGAATTTTGTTCTACATTTTTCTCTAGCTCTGTCCAGGATGCTCTATTGTGATCCCTGTCATAGCAGTCAGTGGTGGTAGCCAGGCACCATCTAGTTGTGCTGGACTCAGTCTGGTGGAAGCTGTGGCAGCTGTGGTCCCTTAGTTCTTTGGACTAATCTTTCCCTTGTGTCTTCGGTTTTCGTCATGGTGGGGTGGGACCAGCAGAAGTATCTCAGATGGCCACTCACAAGCTTTTAAGACCCCAGACACTACTCACCAAAGTAGAATGTAGAATATTTTCCTTATAAACTATGTTATGCCAATTGAGCTAGATGTCCCCTGAGACCATGGTCTCCAGCCCTCAGCCCAGTAACTCGATCTCTATGGGAGTTTGGATGTTTCTATGAAGCTTCTATGACTTTGCCTTGGTCAAGTTGTGCCAACTCACTCAGTATTGTATACTGTCTTACCCTTCACCAACATTACCACTTATCTGTTGTCTAGTTATAACCAACTCTATTTCTTGTAACATGGAGTCAGCTCAACGGCAATGATTTATTTCCTATATTAGTTTTCACAAGTAGGTCTTGTGATAGGTCTTTTTTAGGATGTTGTTGTTAGTTGCCGTTTAGTCGGTTCCAACTAATGGTGACCCCGTGTGGGCAGAGTAGAACTGCTCCACAGGGTTTTCAACGAGATCTTTTGGAAGCAGCAGATAGCCAGGCCTGTCTTCTGAGGCGTCTCTGGGTGGGTTTGAACCGCCAACCTTCCAGCGAGTAGCCAAGTGCTTAACCATTTGCACCACCTAGGATAGACCAATATAAACTAGTATTCCAGGATGTTCCAGGTAAATGGTATAACTACATCATGCTTCCGTTTCTCCATGTTAGTTACTTTAAGGCCAACAGTTCCTACCCCTTTCCTATTTCACATAAACTGCATGAAGTTCAGTGATATGATGTCTTCACATGCGCTTGAGTTTCTCGGAAAAGCAATGTTATGTAAACACAAAGTAGAAGTGATATAAAAACAGTGTCAGTGTGGTATGTATACAGTATAAAACGGACCAAATTATTTCGTTAAGGATTGGGACAAAAATAGCTCTGTAATCTTGCATATCTATTTTTAAAAGAATTTTGCATATTGCATATTGTGCAACGTTTGTACAATGTTTCACTTTTCAAAACATCAAGGGAAATATGGAAGGGAAATAGTGTGTGATAAAATGTTGACTGGATTAGCAGTTTGGCATTCTCCTTTCAGAGGAAATACTACAATATTCAAGATCTTGCCTGTTTCTGCCTTTTGGAAAAACCACAGGTCACAATTCTGTTGCCAGATGGGAGTATTACACGGATAGAGACTGGCTGTATTCTAAAGGTCACCCCGACTATCCTTTATGAAGGATCCAACAATAGCCTTTTACTATGATTCAAAATAGCAAGGTCCCACCTTAGGACTCTTTTTGCCAGCGTTACCAAAACATCATGTTTACTGCTCGAACTGAAGTAGGTCATCGCTTCCAAATAGAAAATGGAAGAAGCTAGTGAGAAATCCAAGTCAATTTAAAAGGCATGGAAGGATGAGAAACCACCGTGTACCCTTATCTATTGGCTCTGGACAACACCACTTGTAAACAGAATCCCTTCCCCCACAGATAACAATGCCTAACAACCACCAAACCTGTTTACACTTTATGATGCACTTTCACATCCGCCCTCTAGAGAAAGGGCCAGAGGAAAGTAACAGTTACCTTTTTCTTAAAGTGACATTGAGAAAGAATTAATGGACTTGTTGGTCTCATTTTTAAGCCCTCTCCACAGTCCAGGCAGAGGGTACCTCTCAGGGAGAAAGAAACTGCAAGAATATCAACACACATTAATAGACTCATTAGCTCTCACCAAACAGCTCACTTCAGTGGGACTGAGCTTGTGGGTGGCCTTCACATTTGCTAACCTGTGATTTTGTTTTCTAGAGCGGCAGAGAGAGAAAAAAGAACTGACTTTCGACCTCCTCTCTCAATCAGCTCCTTTGTACAATCAGGATCTCTTGCTAAAATATAAATGCCTGATATTTTACACAATAAAATTAAAAATAAAAAGATGTTAGAAATTTTGGGGGGTAACAGTCTCTTTTTGGCACTGTATGGTTCCAGTGACAAGATGGACCCTTTTGTTGATAAAATCTAAGATTCTACTAGGAAAGAAAAGATGCCTATTAATTTTGATGGCCCAAGTTTTTGAGATACCAGAGAGTTCCCTGACATCTCTGGGATGAAGCAGAGATGGAGGGGACAAAGTTGCCAAGAGTCTCATATGACATTCCCATCAGTATTTATGTATGCTGGGTCCTGAAGACCAGGCCCCTGGACTGTTTCCTAGTTCTAACTCTGCCTCAGACCAGCTACTTAACTGCACAGACAGACTCTCAATGCCTTCATTTACGGAATTGAAATAATGGGGCTGGATAACCTGCCTTCTTTGTTTCGTTATGTTTTACTCAAGATAAAGTAATAGATTTGAAAATGTTTTGAAAAAGTGCAAACACTGTACAAATGTGAGGTTTTATTAGACATGTTACCGAAGCAGCGTGGTATAATGGAAAAATTCTGGGAATCAACAGACCAGAATTAGGCCTGATTGTCTCAGAAAAGTAATATTTAAATGAACGTCTTACAGCAACGTTTGTTCACCACCCAGGATCTGATCGGTTTCTCTTTTCTCCAGTCATTGAAAACTGCTTTTTAACAGCAAAGCCAATCTGATCTATTAATTGAAGGTCTTACATCTTACCTGTATATTTTTCTCCTGGTAAAATACAGCTATCATTGAGGTTGAGGAGTAAGTTGGGGATATGGAATTTCCTCTTTCTGCCTACTGATTGTATGTGTGAGTCATTGTTGACAGGACCGGCTAAAGTGCTGTGGATCAAGGCTGTAGGGGTAGAAGTGGGTTCCTTGGCATGCGAATATAAGAGGTGTGTTCGTGTGATGCATGGGAGAGGTATGAGTCATACATGGGTGTACCTCAAGGGTGTAGAAGTGTGTGTGTCTGCAAAAGACTTCACTGGTGTGTTACAATATCACTTCCTGGGCACAATGGAAGTGCAGATGCGGGCGATGTGAGAGGCCAGGCAGGCTAAGGGCAGGATTTGAATCCATCTTGAGATGTCAGATGAAGGCTTTTTGTTTTTTTTTCCCCTCCCTCCCAACGGACCTGGGAAATGGCCCCCTTGGGATGGATTGTTGGAAGGAATAGGAGAGCGGTTACAGAGTCTCTCTCAAACCCTCGGGCCTTTCGCAGCTGTAAGGAGGCTGTGAGGGTGGGAGCCCCCGGTAGAAGGGAAGAGGCGTCAGTCAACTTCCTCGGCGGTGGTGTGTGCGCGGGTGGCGGCGGTGTGTGCGCGGGGCTGCGCATCCCGCCCCCGGGCCGGGAAGGGGCGGAGTCGGGCCGTGCCCGCCTTCGACGGTCGCCTCTTGTCGGCCGCTCCTCTGGGCCGCTGCCCGGTGCCTGGCCAGCCTCGGTCACGGCCGCCTGCGGGACGCTTGGAGCGGGGATCCCGGAGCTG
>NW_004444151.1:3150256-3184466 GCF_000243295.1 Trichechus manatus latirostris
CGGGCTCGGCTGCGCGCACGGGCTGGGCCGCCGCCCCTGCCGGTGAGTCCCGCTGCGGGAGGCGCAGACCGGGTGGGGCGGGGGGGAGGTCAGGACGACGATGTTGGGGAGCCCCGGAGGCCAAGCCTGGGGGGCGGGGTCAGCATCACGATGTTGGGGAGCCTAAGCCAAGAGGGCAGGAGGGTCAGGACCACGATGTTGGGGAGCACCAGTACCCAAGCCTGGAGCCCGAGCCCCGGGGGCGGGGCGAGGGGTCCGTGCCCGCTGTCTTGGGGCGCCCTCCGCAGGGCGGTGGAGAGCGGAACCCGGGAGGAGAGCGCGGAGAAGAGGAAGACTGGGGCGCACAGGGCGAGATAGGGAGCCCGAGGGAGGGCATCCTTGGAAAGGAAATTAGCCAGTGGAGTGAGCTGGGGCAAGGCGTGTGTGTTACTCTTGGGGAGAAAGATGGAAGGGGCTTCTCCGAAAGGGTGGGCGCGAGAAGCGGAGTTGTGCTGAGAGCCGGGAGGCGGCTGAATGTGGAGGAGCTTGGGAGGACGGGAACCCGGCAGGGTGGGTGGTGGGGCAGTGACTCAGGAAATGGCTAGACGATGGCAACCCAGCCCTTCGGTGGAATGGGGTCGTGACATCTCGAGAGGGCACCCACTCGAGAGGGGGAGGCAGCAAGACTGGGCAACCCAAAACGGACTGGCGTTTGGGAGCCGACACTCAACGAGCTCAGGAATTGTTGGGAAATTGGCGGGGGTGGGGGAGCTGCCTAAGGGAAGGACACACCTCGCGGACCCCGCGCGGGAACCTGGAAGCTACAGGTGCTCTAGACACAAACCGACCGGGGAGAGACCCGCAGGCCTGGGCAGACTCCTTTGCCTTGCCCTAAATTGCTTCCCATATTTCTAAGCAGGATTAGAAGTGATTTTGCGTAGGCACACATGAAAAGAACGAAAAAGAGTATGGAGTGATTTCAGATGTCCAGGTAATATCTACCAGTGTTTGGTAGGCATAATTCCTACAGTAAAGGTGTGCAGTTTTTAGATCCACAGGTGTTACTTGCTTCCTCACTCTCTTTTACTTTGTGAGAGACTGTCTCTGAGTAAAAACTGGAGGAAAATCGGCAACAGAAAAACGACCACAAACGCACTACATTCCACAGCCTAGTAAACACGGGGAGTATTGTACACAGTTTTAGACTGTTTGTGTCAGTGTAGCTGCCCTTTAATGAATTTAACAGAAGTCACCTGCATGAAAGGTGGACTGCCCTTGGCTGCCCTCTTGTAGCCCACAGCCTGTACCTATCCTTAAGCTGCGGGACCCTTCACCCCGCAACTATGAGGGACCCAGGCTGCTTAGGGCCTCAGTGGATGTGTATCCAAAGACAAACAAATGAGGGCATTGTCTTTTTTTTCTGTTGTTTATCGAGTGCAAGGCTCCCTTCAATTAGTTTAAATAATACTGAATATATGCCTATCAATATGGTTAATTACACATGTTCATTAGTTTAATTATTTGGTGTAACAGCTGATTCTGCAAGACCCAAGGTTCATAAATTCTGAGTGGGCTTCTTCATTGAAGGCTGGGCTTGGGCGTGGGAGGGGTGGTGGTGGTGGTGAAGATGTGCTGTAAATACTGGTCCATCTTCTGACACACTGATTTCAGCTTCCTGGCAGGACCAAAGACCATTTTGGCAACTAGCATTTGTCGGGCCCATTGTTTTACTTCATGAAAAAGAGAACACTTCAATAATTATGCAACTTAATGGGAAAGGAATGTATTCATTTTACAAGTATCATTTTAGGACAGGCTTTTTTTCATTAAGAGGATGTGTATACCTTATTTAGTGGTCTGAACCTTGCACCAAAATCTGCATTATCATTATTACAGCAAAATTCTTTATTCACTTGGACATAAAGCTAGGTGATTCTTCCAATTCTTTATCCAAATGTTAAAATAAATATGTCAGTATTTATACATTCAAATGAGTATTTCTCTCCTTCAGAAGCCTCATCTTGGCAAGCTGTGTACTAATTCTAGTGATGTTGCCATTGCTGAGAATAGTTTTGGAGCTCCCGCTTTGGAGTTGCCCTCAGAGTTTTTGGCACATTTAGTGCATCTCCTCAGTGGTGGGTGAGAGCCAAACACCACTTGGGGCCAACTTTGACTTCCGAGGTGGGCGATTATAATAAGTATACCCATTTAAGTAATGAAAGTCCTCTTGAAGGACTGGCAGTTCTAAAAGGGGCATCCAGTAAAGTTGGGTATGTGTTTAGAATTGGAAAGTAACTACTTTGAAGTACAACCTTCAGTTGAGCGTTATGTTTTGGTATGTGTGTAAGAAAAAAAAAAAAAAAAGACCCTATTACTTTATTGTTATACCTTATATACTACTTTAGCTCTGGTGCCTCAATGATTAAATGTTGGGCTACTTACCGAAAGGTCGACAACACACACACACACACTCACTACTGGGCTGGAGAGAATAACCCTGCCTTTTCCCCTTCCAGGTACTCTTTACCGGACACCTTTCCTATCAATACATATTTTTACAAAAAACAAAAGACTTGCTTTTTCGTAAAAAACATACCCAGGAACCCGCTCCCCCAATATGTAGTTAATGCCTGGTACCTGAGTTTTTATGTGAAGGATCAACATAGAAGCAAGGGAAAGAGAATGATTTATGACAGTCCATTTCACCTTTGGAATTCCATGGCACACAGCGTGAAAAATTAATATATGCCTTTTCTTCCATTGTTTCCCCAAAATCCCGATTTTTTTTTTTTTTTTTCAGTTTATAACATAAAGCTTCATACAACCATGGCTTGAATCTTGATCGAGCTATAGCCTTGGCAAGTTACTTAATCTCTTTCGGCCTCAATTTTCTTAACCTTGAAATGAAGATACTAATAAATATTTCCTTCAGGTGGCTGTGATGAAGATTAAATAAGATTTATGCATGTAGAAAACTGAGTTCAGTCCCTGACACATAATAAAGGGAAAAAAAACTCAGTTGCTGTAGAGTCTATTCCCACTCATGGCGACCCCATGTGTTTCAGAGTAGAACTGCGCGCCACAGGATTTTCCATGGCTGTAGTCTTTCAGAAGTAAATCACCAGGCCTTTCTGCTGAGGCTCCTCTGGGTGGATTTGAACCGTTAACTTTTCAGTTAGTAGCCAGTTGCTTAACCTTTTGCGCCACCCATGGACTCCTGACATATAATAAGTGCTCAATAAATGCTAGCTTTTTTTGTTATTGGAATTTTTATCGATAGTTTTATATTTAAATTCTTTCAAAGCAATGTACAAATTTATCTTTTTCTCAGGAATGCTATTCCCTTCAGCTGGGCTTTGCAAATGAATATGTGAATGAGAACATTTTGTTTTTACCTTCTTGGCCGTTTAAAAACCCGTTGCCATCAAGTCAATTCTGACTCGTAGCGACCCTTTAGGACAGAGTAGAACTGCCCCATAGGGTTTCCAAGGAGCAGCTGGTGAATTCAAACTGCCCACTTTTTGGTTAGCAGCCAAGCTCTGGAGTTTCTAAAGAGTAACTTTATAAGCAACCGTAGTTGATTATTTTAAATTCAGATGTGTTTAAAATGGACATTCTTGTTATGATTGTATACTAGATATAACGGTTTGATGTGGTAGTGAAAGTCTAAAGAAAAAAAAAGTGTTTAAAAACCTTGCCTGTAATTTTTTTTTCCCTGACCCAATGAAAATATTGTTCTAATGAAATAGCTGCAGTTGTCTTGACTTGTATTGAAAGCGATAATTCTGGTAAACATTTGTTTCCAATAACTTGAGTTTTGTTGTCCTTTGTTTTTTAAACAATAGAGAAGAATAACCTGACACTAAGTTCTCAGCTCTTCCTAAATATCAATATTAATTTTTTCAAGTTTATGAATTTTATTAATATATGTAAATTAGGAAGATACAAAAATTTGGAAAATAATTTATCTTAATTTAATCAAATGGATAAGGGTTGCTATAAAATAATGTTTTGGGAAATGTGCAACACTTAGTGAGAGTTCTCTATGTTTTAGACAAGTAAGTGCCAGATTGAGAGAGAGAAGTACAAGACACAAGCTTTGCTCTCTAGAAGTCCACATGATGTGCTCACTTTGCAAACATTAGCTAATGCTTTTTCTCCTAATGGCTTGTGGGGCTAAAGATTAATATGGATTTTACTGCCTGTTCTTTTCCCTCAGTTTCTCGGAGAGGGCTAAATGTGTGTTGTTGTATGCTATCAAGTTGATTCCGACTCGTATCGACCATATATGACAGAGTAGGGTTTCCGAGGCTGTAATCTTTATGGGAGCAGATCACCAGGTCTTTTCTCCTGTGGAGCAGCTGGTAGATTTGAACCGCCAACCTTTAGGTTAGCAGCTGAGCGCTTAACCATTGCACTACCAGGGCTCCTTGCTAAACGTATAGGTCTCAATAGGTTCATATTTTTTAGGTCGATTAACATTTTCAGGGTTAGATCCTGCTGCACACTCAGATGCCATGCGTCTTAGTTATCTAGTGCTGCTATAACAGAAATACAGCAAATGGATGGCTTTAACAAACGGAAATTTATTTTCTCAATTTAGGAGGCTAGAAGTCTGAATTCTGTGGGAAGTCTTTCTCTCTCTGCCGGCTCTGGAGGAAGGTCCTTGTCTCTTCAGCTTCTGCTTCCTGGTTCCTTGGAGATCTCTGTGTATCTTGGCATCTGTCTTATCCCATCCATCTTCTGCTCACTTGTTTAATTTTTTTTATATCTCAGAAGAGTTTGATTTAGTATACACCCTACCCTCATCCTGCCTCATTAACATAACAAAGACAACCCATTCCCAAATGGGATTATAACCACAGGCATAGAGGTTAGGATTTTCAGCATGTATTTTGGGGGGGATGTAATTCAATCCATAACACCATGGAAGGAAATAATGGCTATAAAAGTACTTAATGAACGGTAAAGTGTAGGGTGGTATTATTGTTGTACCATACTTCCCTGGAGTGTTCTGATTATCACCTCCATAGTGGTATTTGGTCGTGCTCTGTGTCTCTTCTGAGTAGTGGGTTATGTACTTGTAAAGTGTCAGGAAACAATATAGCAACCAAACCATTTGCCGTCAAGTCGATTACAACTTTGTTGTGATCCCATGTGTGTCAGAGTAGAACTGTGCTCCACAGGGTTTTCAGTGGTTGTAACCTTTTGGAAGTAGATCACCAGGGCTTTCTTCTGAGGCACCTCTGGGTGGATTCAGACTGCCAAACTTTTGGTTAGTAGCTGAGCACTTAACCATTTGTGCCACCCAGGGACAGCATAGCAACAATGGTTATTAATTGGAGTGTGTGTGTGTGAAAGAGACAAAGAGAGAGATTTTGCCTTCTAGGAGACATTTGGCAATGTGTGGAGACATTTTTTTATTGTCACAACTGCATCTAGTGATTAGAGGCCAGAGATGCTGCTAAACATTCTATAATACACAGGACAGCCCTTCACAACAAAGAATTATCCGGCCCTACATGGTGACAGTGCTGAGAAACCCTGGACTAGAGCATAGGATCTGGAATGAGGATAAACCTGCATTATCATCTGGTACCACCTGAAGAGAGAGTGTGGAATTAAACGAGATTATGTATGTGAAGTACTTAGAATGCAGCAAGTGCCCAATATATGGTAGCTCTTAGTCTTATAACTAGTAAGTAGCTCTGGGTCAAAATCTAGGCACTATGCTTTAAACGAGAGTCTCTTGGAGCGCAAATAGTTAAGCACTCAACTACTAACTAAAAGACTGGTTGTTCGAACCCACCCAGAGGCACTTGGAAGAAAAGCCTGACGATCTGCTTCCGAAAGGTCACTCATAGCCTTGAAAACCCTATAGAGTGCAGTTCTAGTATGAAATACATGAGGTCGCCATGAGTCAAAATCAACTCCATGGAAACGGGTTTGTTTATTTTGTGTTTGTTTGATGCTTCAGACAGATACTGCATGGCTTTTTAAATCTATTATGTGGAGAAACAGTCCAGATTTCTTGATCCCATCCTTGTGCCCAGCAGTAGGGCCAGGACATAGACTTATCACCTTCAACATGCATCTGTAGTTCCTTATGTATTTTGGCTCAGGTTCTGCCATGATTCTTCCAGGCAGCTGAGTGTAGGCTGCAGATCTCTCCAACCAAGCATACAGAGCAGTCCCCCGGCTTCTGTTGTGTAGAGGAAAGATGAGTTGAGGATGGAGGAGTTTTCTGTCCCATCTGGGCCACAGTTGGAAGGAGAGGAAAGCGGGACCAGGCAGCCCCCTCTGACTGAGCTCATATCCCAGGCTTCAGCAGTCTCTACTCAGGCCCGTCTCCCAAAAACTCATTGCCATGGAGTCAGTTCTGACTCACAGCAACCCTACAGGACAGAGTAGAACTGCCCTGTAGAATTTCCAAGGCTGTAATCTTTATGAAAGCAGACTGCCACATCCTTCTCCCGCAGAGCAGCTGGTGGGTTCAAACCACCAACATTTTGGTTGGCAGCCGAGCACTGTAACCACTGCCCTTTAACCAGGGCTTTGAACCAGTTCATCATGGCCAATGAATCAAAATCAGAACAGACCTGAATTTTTAAAATTTAGGTAAAGTGGAACGATAACCGAACGGGAAAAATTATGCATCAAAGCCCTGGAATGGGAGACGCAGAACAAGTGTAGTGAGCTCTTTGAGGAACCTGATGCATGAGATTGTATTATTGCCAGGACTGAGGAGAGCGGCACACATTCAAAGCAGCGCAATTGGTCACCATCTTTGAACAGGGCACCTCTATTTCCGACTCTGCCCGTCAAGAGATTTGGTCGCTCTGCAACGTGCATGCTGCCCTGGTTTTCTAAGAGGGAAATTAAGTTTCTAGCAGGCCTTCAATCTGTAATTTTTCCCATTCTGATTATCGTTCCGCTCACCCACATTTTTAAAATTTGAGTCAGTTTGAGTTTTGCTTCGTCGGCCATAACTGAACCCGGAAGAACTGGTTGCAAGCCCTAGCTTTAACCACTGCGCCACCAGGGCTTCTTCAGGCCCCTGTCCACACATGGTTAAAGCTTCCTCTGCTGTGTGAACAGGCAGTGAGGTCTGGCAGTTTCCCTTTCCTTTTTCTTAGCTCCTCCTAGTCAAGCAAAGAATTCTTCTAGGGGCCCCTTCACTTCTAACAAACTACTCCAAATTGACTTCAGTTTTGCTCTGCATGGGATTACCCAGCTATCTGGGAGGAGAAAGGGGGCCTCCCCTAACACCCAGGCTCCACTTTTATCTTCATTCCTTCAGTGTTTTCCTCAGGAAGACTGTAGCCACATGAGTGAGTAATCAGCTCACAGTAAAAAGAACCAGCACGTTCTTCAGAGGGTGGGGCAAACGCTAGGAGCAGAGAGTGTGTAGCCGACAGGGTTGTAAATATGGCAGTGGTATTGTAGCTGTGAGCTGGAACCCATAGCACTGTGGTTCTCAACCCTGGTTGTACAATAGCATCACCTGGGGCTGTCTTAGAATAGGGATGCTGAGCCCCACCCCAAAGCCTTGATTCGGTATCTTGGTGAATAGGGCCTGTACATCAGAATTTTTAAATGCTCCTCAGAGATTCTGATCTCCAGTGAGAGTTGAGGATTGCCTTCTTGGGTTGTGAATTTAATTACCTGCATTAAAAAAAAGAACAACCAAATAAAAAAATCAAAGTAATGTAAGTATATTGTCAAACTTGTTTTGTTACTGAGTGTTTGCTGAATTGCGATGTAAAGTATATTTCTTCTAACAGGTTTCAGTCAAAAAGTTTGAAAAATGTTGTTTCAGGGCCTTGTTGTTGTTAGCTGCCATTGAGTTGGCCCCCAACTCACAACGGAACAAAAACACTGCCCTGTCCTGCATTAGCCCCATGATCAGTTGTGGATCACACTGTTGTAATCCATAGAGTTTTCATTGGCTGATTTTCAGAAGTAGATCATCAGGCCCTTCTTCCTATTCCTACTTAGTCTGAAATTTCCTCTGAAGCCTGTTCAGCATCATAGCAGCACACAAGCCTCCACTGACAGACACGTGGTAGCTGTGCGTGAGGTGTATTGGCCGGGAATCAAACCCAGGTCTCCCACATAGAAGGTGAACATTCTACCACTGAACCACTACTTCCCCCTTTTAGAGGCTTAAACCAAAAAAAACAAAACCATTGCTGTTGAGTCAGCCTCATGTGTAGAGTAGAACTACACTCCGTAAGGTTTTCAAGACTGTGACCTTTCAGAAGAAGATTGCCAGGCATTTGTTCCAAGGCACCCCTGGGTGGGTTCAAACTGCCAACTTTTCTGTTAGTAGTCAAGGGTTTAACCATTTGTGCTGCCTAGAGACCTCTTTTAGAGCCTTGTTGTTGTGTGCCATCGTGTTGATTCTGACTCATAGTGACCCTATAGGACAGAGTAGAACTGCCCCATAGGGTTTCCAAGGAGCGGCTGATGGATTTGAACTGCTACCCTTTTGGTTGGCAGCCCAGCTTTTAACCACTGCACCACTAGGGCTCCAACTTGAAACTTGGAGGTGTCTAATTAATATCAGTAAATGTATCTTATTCAGTATTTCTCGTGTACATCTGCTGGACAATTTTCAAAGTGCTTTTTATTTACCATATCAAATACAACTTTTGCAACATCCTATGAAGCATCCAAGGGAGATATCATACTGATTGTTTACAGATGAAAGAAACTTGGAGTTTGGGAGGGTAAAAAATTTGCTCGAAGTCATAATGAGAAGATGGCAAAAACAGGGCCTCAAACCCAGGACTTCTGATTACTGCTGCAGGGCTCTGGCTGCCACATCTTTGCCTCTTCCGATTTAGCAGACCCTGCGAGAAGGTGACTGCAACTGAAGCGTGATTCGGGCTTCACCATTTTAAAAATAGTAACTATTGACTAAACACTTATGGTGTCAGAGAATTTATTTACATTGCCCCATTTAATTCTCAGAACAACCCTATGAGATAGGTACTATTATTAGCCCCATTTCAAAGATGAGGAAACTAAGGTGCAGAGAGGTTATGACTTGCCCAGGGAGCAGAGCTGGGCTCTGACAGCAAAGCCCAAGTTCTTTATTTGTGCTGTGTATTGTCCCAGTACTAATCTGTTGGCATCTCTCTAGGTTCTCGATGCCTATCTCTAGAAGCAGTTTAAGTAGCAGTGAAATGGCCCTAGTACCTGTAGCTTTCACTCAGCTTTCCTTGTGTGTATGGCAGGAACCCTCCTTCGCCCAGTGATTAAGGGAGGAAAGCCTTCTCTGCTGCCTAGATTTACTCTGTTCAGGATGTTTATGATACCTCACTGTGAATTGCTTGAATTCCTGGTGTGGTTTGAGTAGTCAAGGCCGAGAAGGAAGCTGACCACTAATCCTTGTGAAATGAGATCTTACAGGACTGTCCATTGGTCTGAGATCTAAAGGCTATCTTGTTCATTTGTTTGTTCATTCATTCCTTCACCAAGTATTAAGGGCTTACCAGGTGCAAGGATCTATGCTAAACCCTGGGAGAGGATAACCAAAAACACTAAACCCATTGCCATCGAGTTGATTCCAACTCACAGTGACCCTATAGTACAGAATAGAACTGCCCCATAGGGTTTCCAAGGAACAGCTGGTGAATTTGAACTGCCGACCTATTTGGTTAGCAGCAGAGCTCTTAACCACTGCACCACCAGAGCTCCTGGGAAAATAATACATAATGAGCAAAAAATACAATCCCTGCCCTGGAAGTTACAGTTTCAAGGTACGTTTTAGAGATGACACTCCCTTCAAAGATGGATAGGGAAAGTTTTTTTATCATGGCTTTCTAATGCCTGTGCACAGGGCTAAGATCACGAGGGCAAGGCAAGGCTCAGACTGTGTGCAAATAGGAAGGCACTGGCTGGTTACTGTCTTAGGCTGAGTTCTCTAAAGAAGCAAAACCAGTGAAGTGTATAAATATATATAGAGAGAGATTTACATCAAGGAAATGGCTCATGCGATTGTGGAGGCTGGACTGTCCCAAGTCCATGGGTCAGGATAGAGGCTTCTCCTGATTCACGTAGCTGCAGGGGCTGGTGAACCCAAGATTGGCGGGTCGTAGAGCAGGGCTCTTGCTCACAGGTTACGAAGATCGACAGATCCCAAGATTGGCAGGCAAGAACACAGGTTAGACAAACAGGAGCCAGCTGCAGGATCCAGAGTGAGCAAAAGCCCACAAACTTTGCCAGAATGTCTGCCTATATTCGATGCAGGCCACACACCCAGGAAAACTCCCCTTCTATTGATTGGCTACTCACAGCAGATCCCATTATGGGGATGATCACATTACATCAAATTTCATCATGAAAGTGATCACAATATAATAGGACTGCCAAACTACATTATAACTGCCAAACCACTGAGAATCATGGCCCAGCCAAGCTGACATACAACCTTAACCACCACAGTTATCTACTCAGAAGTTTAGAGTGGAAGAGTTAGACTTCATGTTATTTCACATGGCATTCAGAAATGACGCTTCCCCAGAGATGGGGAAACCACTGTCCGCTCCAAGTCGGCTGAATTGGAGGATCAGGTTGAGGTAAGCCCTGGACTTAAAGAAGACTTTTCTTGGTATGTATGGGGGAATGCAGTACTTTGCCTCAGTTTCTTCATTATAAAGTGGGAAATAATAAGGTTGTTGTAAGGAGGTACTAAATTAATACATGTAAATTCTTGGGACAGTGCTTGACACATGGTAATTGCTCAATAAATGTTATGTGTTATGAAATGTTATTATTAGAGAGCTCCAGAATTTTGTGGAAAAAGTGATCAGAAATAGTGGTCTTTGTATTGACCCTGAGTTCTAAAGCAAATTACAGAAGGCAGAGACTATTGCACATTTGGCAGAGCCCAAAAAGAGCTCTTTCTGTTGTTTCCAAGCTGTCTAGGTAGCTAATGAACTATTGCTATTTTTCTATACAAGGAGACTTCAGCACCGTATCAGAGCAATATTTGTTGAATGACTGAATTATAATGATGATGAATGTTAATATATAATACAGATAATGAGAGAATTCAAGTTTCAGGAAGAATACATCTAGAAAAAAACTAAGGCTAGCTCATAGCCTTTTCTAGGCTGACCTGGTTCTTGGCTTTAACCAAGCCCCAGTCCCTAGCACTGTAAGAATTTGAGGGAGACTAGAGCTAAGGTTAAGGAGCCCCGGTGGTCCAGTGGTTAAGCGCTTGGTTGCTAACCTAAAGATTGATGGTTCGAACTCGCCAGCCACTCTGCAGGAGAAGGATGTGGCAGTCTGCATCTGTAAAGATTACAGCCTTTGAAACCACATGAGGCAATTCTGCTCTGTCCTATGGGGTTGCAATGAGTTGGAATTGATTCGATGGCAGTGGGTTTGATTTTTGGTTCTTAGATCTAGGGTTATTGGTTAAGAGATTTTTGTTTGTTTTGTGACACAGCTAGTAGTAGGAGCAGTGACATTTATCATACCAGGATCATGTAGTCCAAGATTAAGAAGAACATGAAGCCAAAGAATAGGTAATTAGGTGCTTTTTCTCAATGTCTAGGAACTAGGTATTTTTCCTATCATTAGCTCCTACGCTTTTGAGTTCAAGAGACTATCCAATAGGCTTAGGGTAAAAGTCTATAAACAGGAAACTAGAAGAGGGCTAGATTTACCCAAACCAGTTGAAGGTGGAATATAAACACACACACACACACACACACACACACACACACACACACACACACGGCTGATTATTGCCTGTATATCATACTTTTGTGAGGAAAGAAACTTTCTGTTGGTGAAACCTATCTTCTCATTTTCTTCTTAGAGTCACTCATCCTAAAGAGAATTGGTAAAGTTGTATAAAATATTGAAGAAAAGGTAGCATAATGTAAAATCAATGGTGGAGTCTAATGACTCTTGAATTAGAAAATTTATATTCATCATGATATATTTAAGTCCATCCAAAAAATTCATTCCAGGAGTCCCATTTTAGCTTTCCTATTCCTGCACTTAAGCAAGATAAAGGCATTAACGTTATTCCCTTGAGTTGCAGGGACCCAGAGCATTTGAGGAAGTGGCATCGTCCATTTCATGCATCGGCTAGTGTTGGAATTGGCTGCAGTACTAGAATGTGACCCAGACAGGCTCAGGTAAAGCCCTAAGAATGTCATTGAAACTGGGCAGCATTTCACAGGCCTTTGAATCAAGTTCTTTCTGGTTCATCGTGGCCGAGAAAGCAAAACCGGAACAGACCTAGATTTTTAAAATTTGGGTGGAACTGGAATGGGAAAAATTAAGGGTTGAAGCCGTGCTGGAAACCTAATCTCCCTCTTAGAAAACAAGGGCAGCACATGAGCTGCATAGTAACCAAATCTCTTGCTTGTCGGACTTTGAGGAGAGTCGAAAATAGCAGTGCCCTTTGGTGAGTAGCGTCTGGGGTCTTAAAAGCCTGTGAGCAGCCGTCTAAGATACTCCACTGGTCTCACCCCTTCGGGAGCAAGAGAGAATGAAGAAAACAAGATACAAGGAAAAGATTAGTCCAAAGGACTAATGGACCACAACTACCATGGCCTCCACCAGACTGAGTCCAGTACAACTAGATGGTGCCTGGCTACCAGCACTGTCTGCTCTGACTAGGATCACAACAGAGCATCCTGGACAGAGCTGGAGAAAAATGTAGAACGAAATTCTAACTCACAAAAAAAGACCAGACTTACTGGTCTGACAGAGACTGGAGAAACCCTGAGGGTATGGCCCCCAGACACACTTTTAGCTCAGTAATGAAGACACTCCGGGATTCACCCTTCAACCAAAGATTAGACAACCCCATAAAACAAAACGAGACTAATGGGGCACAACAGTCCAGGGACAAGGACTAGAAGGCAGGAGGGGACAGGAGAGCTGGTAATAGGGAACCGAAGGTTGAGAAGGGACAGCGTTGACATGTCATGGGGTTGTTAAACAGTGTCATAAAACAATATGTGTATTAACTGTTCAATGAGAAACCATTTGTTCTGTAAACCTTCATATAAAGTACAATTTAAAAAAAGAAAATAGCGATGCCCTGCCCAAAGATGGTGGCCGGCCACACAGCTTTGAATGTGTGTCGGCTCTCCACAGTCCTGCCAATAATCCAGTCTCATGCCGGCTCCTTAAAGGGTAAACCACACCTCTTCCAAGCCTCCCATTCCAGGGCTTCGACTCATAATTTTTCCCATTCCAGTTATCATTCTGGATCACCCAAATTGTAAAAATTCAGGTCTGTTCTGGTTTCGCTTTGTTGGCCATTACTGAACCGGTTCAAACTGGTTTGAAGCCCTGACATTTCAGGAAGGTGGAAACTGATTGATCAAATCTGGATTTGGTGAAGAGGTTCAGGTTAGTTCATGAAGGGCTATAGGTATTTCTGGGATCAGCTGACTTTTTTTTTTTTTTAACTCTTTAAAACATACTGAATGATGACTTGTTTTTGATGGCTTACATCCCAGGAAGTAATGTCACCTTCTGAGCTGCTGCTGTCAATTCACAGGACCCCTGACAATTGTCTGTGTCAGCTGGGATGTTAGTATTTTAGATCTTTGCATCTGGAGAGTCACTATCACAGAGGAGCACTTGAAGAAGAGGGAGAAAAAGGAAATAGATATTCTTGGTTTGTAAACTGAATCACTGTTGGCAGACTATGACTCCACCATAGCAGCGAGAGATGTGATTGACAACAAGAAGTCTGTCAGTTCATCTATGGGGACTTTTTTTGACCACTTAATAAGTGCCTAACACTGTGGTGAACACTTGGAGGGATACCAGAGAAGCATAAACAGTGGTGTTTGTGTTTAAGGAGCCTATAGTATATTTGGAGCATCATTTTTTTTTTTACATGAAACAGAAAACTTAGACTATTTATAGTAGTTATGTGCTGAGCTGTGAGACACTGGTAATAGGTGCAGTGCCATTCAGTTTAGAAAAGGGAGAAATTGATATGAACTCTTGTGGTGAGAGTGTAATAATTTAGGAGAAACAACCTGAGTGAGATCTTAAAGGAAGAAGAACAGATAGGTAGGCAGTTCTGATGGGAGAAATAGCTTAAGCAACTGCACAGAGGCAAAAATTAGAACGGCATATGTGTGTGTAAGGTCCTAAGGAAATCCACTCAATCCTGCTTCATTTTTCTTCATATCACGTGGTGCCACTTCACGTTTGTTTGTAGTCTGTCTTGCACTCGGGCACAGTAGTCAGTTGCATAAGGAATACATTGGGCAGGATTTCAGATATAGATTGCCTTCTAGTTGCCTTAGAGAAAGGAAAAGGAAATTCATTCACTAAAAAATATTTTTCAAGAACTTAACTATGTGCTTAACTCAGTTCTAAGTGCTGGAAATACAGAGATGAACAAGAGTCCTGCCCTCGTATAACATACATTCTCTTGGGGGAAGGCAGATGATAAACGAGTAAATCAGGAAATAAATATATAGGCAGTGATAAATGCTATAAAGAAAAATAAATAAGGAGAAGGGGAAAGAAAGTGCCTGTCTTAGCTAAGGTTAAGGATAAGATAAAAATTTTAGATTAGCCCTTTACTTCATAGATAAACCTGGATTACCAGTTGCCTGGGAAAAAATAATCAAATCCCACTTCTCACACCAACTGAGTGGAAGAATCGAATTCCACTTTTCACTTCTCTGCTACTTCTGTTCTGACACCAGCTGTACATGTAGCACTTCTTCCACTGACCCTGACCACCCAAAGCTAGGACAGACTTCACAAGCTAAAGGACGCAGTCTTCAGACTGCCAGCTCTACCAAGACCTCAGATGCCAGCCACAGGCTTGAGAGTCCACACGACACCCTCACTTCTGACCTGCTGGCTACAAGTACGGGGTTTTCCCATTACTCCTTCAGGATACCATCCATAAGCTCAGGGGTCCCCAGGACCCCCCACTTCTGACCTGCAGGCTCCCAGTACTCCCTCGGGTTCAGTTATTCACTAGTATGACTCAAAGAACTCATGAAAGTGCTATACTTAATGATTACAAGGATACAAATGAAGAGACACCTAGGGCAAGGTCTAGGAGGGTTCCCAGTTCAGAGCTTCCATCCCCAAAAGGGACATCCTACCCTCCTGTGTGCATAGATGTCTATCACCAAGCAGGAAGCACATGGAGCTTCTGTGTCCAGAACCTTTATTGGGGCATCATCACGTAATCGTGATTGGTTGAATTAGCCCATCTCCCCTGAGGTCAACTGATACCGCCAGGTGCACTTTCTGGTCTGGCCAGCCCCTACCTGAGTCAGCTCATCACCATACCTCAGGCGTGGTCTGGAGCCCTCACCAAAAGACACTTAGATCACGGGAAATTCCAACATTTTTTCCCAGGAAATAAGGACAAAGACCAAATTCTGTGGGTCAAATTAATGTAAATCTCACACCACTAAAGTTTTTGCTAATGGAGTTTCACCTTTATTTTCCATGCTTATCTTACCCATGGATCCTCTCAGCCATATACTCAGTGGTCATTTAGCAAGTATTTCACAATGGTAGTAAGAACGGTCTTGCTACACTTGAATTGCACCACATTTTTCCTTCTTGCTTTTTACATTATATATACACACACACTCGTATATATGTGTATTTGTATGCGTATATATAATTTATTTGAATTTTGTTGAGAATATACATAGCAGAAGATACATCAATTCAGTTTCTACATGTACACTTCCATGACATTGGTTACATTCTTCGAGTTGTGCAACCATTCTCACCCTCCTTTTCTGAGTTGTTCCTCCCCCAGTAACATAGACTCCTGTCTCCTAAGTTTCGTATCTAATCTTTCGAGTCTTGCTTTTTATTTTTTTAATTTTTTTTAATTGAAAAGATATTGTTAAGACATGTACTGAAGAAGTGTGAATCACATAGGAGAGACGTGTAGTTGCTAATGAAGTGACAGTTACCTGTACATTGACTCTGTGGAGAAGGTTGAGTGCAGATGCATCAAACTGTTATCACATGAAAGAGAAAGTAAATACGAAGCTGTTTCAATTATGTGCTAAGCTATGATATATCTCACAACCCAGAGAAACACTTAGCCAAACGCAAAGAAAGTAGTAATAATACAGCCATGCGTCCCTAACGGCCTACGGAGACATAAAATAGCAGTGTTTATTGAGCAATTGCTATGTGACAGGCATTGTGCAAGACACTTTACTTGCATTATCTCTAATCCTTGCAACAACAAATCCCTGCAGATACCCTGCAAATACCAAGAGGGAGATATTATCCCAGTTTATAAACGAGAAAACAGATGAAGTGATGGGCCCAAGGTCATTACAGTTAGTATTAGAGCTGAGATGACAGCAGATTCCTTGTTTTTGAGAGGACTTGGAATGAAATTCAGCAATGCGGGTTTAATTATAGGCTGTCTTGGAGTGTATATCTAGGCTGGAATTGGTCCAGGGTGGGGCTTTCTGTCAGTCCAGCTCGGCACCCTATCTAAAGAATTCTAGAAGTTGGGAGTTTCTAGGGCTAACTCTGAATTTATATAAGTGGTTCCCTGAACCAATTGGAGGCATAGACTGTAGTGAGGGGTTCATTAGCATTTATTTCAATATTTCCTATGCCTACAAACGCCATTGGAAGCTGGACAATGAGTAAGGAAGACTGAAGAAAAATTGATGCCTTTGAATTATGGTGTTGGCGAAGAATACTGAATATACCATGGACTGCCAGAAGAACAAACAAATCTGTCTTGGGAAAAGTACAGCCAGAATGCTCCTTGGAAGCGAGGATGGTGAGACTTCGTCTCATGTACTTTGGACATGTTACCAGGAGGGACCAGTCCCTGGAGAAGGACATCATGCTTGGTAAAGTAGAGGGTCAGCAAAAAAGAAGAAGACCCTCAACAAGATGGATTGACACAGTGGCTGCAACAGTGGGCTCAAACATAGCAACAATCGTGAGGATGGCACAGGACTGGACAGTGTTTCGTTCTGTTGCACACAGGGTCGCTATAAGTCAGAACCAACTTGATGGCACCTAACAACAACAACAAAAGCCATTTGTGTGTCAAACAGCTGTACAGGCCGTTAAAACTTGCAAGTGCTTTGCCTTTGCCTAGAGAGGTATCAGCTCTTTTTGGAGCCACCTGCTAGCTGATCTAAAACTGATTGAAACTCTGATTTGTGATGGTGTATATCTGACTAAAATATATGGGGGAAATTCAGCTCTTGGTCAATCTACATATATACCTCACCCCAGATTATTCTGAAGCAAAATCAGACATCATATCATTATGTATAAATATTTCAGAATGTATTTCTAAAAGATGAGGACTCTTACTATATTCCTTAAACTTCCAAACAACGCTATTGTTGTTGTTGTTAGGTGCCATTGAGTTGATTTCAACTCATAGTGACCCCATGACATAGTAGAACTGCCCCCATAGGGTTTTTTAGACTATAATCTTTACGGAAGCAGGTCACCAGGTCTTTCTCCCATGGAACCTCTGATTGGGTTCTACCCGCCAACCTTTCGATTTGCAGCTGAGCACTTAACCATTGCACCACTAGGGCTCCTTAACAATCCTATTAGTCAAGCATTATTTTTATCCCTATTTTACAGATGAAGACAATGAGACACAAGGAGGTTAAATTACTTGCCCATGGTCAACCAGCTTGTAGGTGGCAGCGTCGGGGTTCAAACCCAAGTGCCTAACTCCAAAGCCCATCCTGTTAACTACCATACTATATGGTTGTCCCTAGACCCCTTTGCTATAGCTAATCCCGCACTGCAGAATTGGACTCTGAGAGAAGAATAGAAAACTCCCGGGGACATGACTATGGATTTCAACCACCCTGTCCATTGCCGCAAATTGGCTCTATTTCGGTACACAAGAATGGAGTGGTTGTGAAAGGCCTGGAATTGTTATCTCCAGGAATAAAAGGACCAACCTGAAATATTAATCGATTCTATTTGGGCAACAAAACTGATAAAGCAGTCACATTATTGTGATTGTGTTTGTAATGTTGGAGAAATCAGCAGTGAAAAGGACGGAAAGTATGGCTGTCGTTAAGATGTGGCTGCCAAGGGAATGAAAAGATTTCTTTTAAAGTGAATTTTCCTTTGGTTTTCTCTTTTGGCAGAAGGCATCTGCGTCTTCCCACTGAGTCTTTTGAGTTTGTTTCTAGCACAGCTAATTGTGTTTATTTGTCTCGAGAATCACATGGCTGCCTCCTCTCCCTTGCCTTTTCTTAAGGTCTCTTGCCTGCTGTGTACTGCTTTTACTGACAGAACGTTCTCCTCACCTGGGAGCCAGTTGGCTGACAACACAGAGTAAGTGTTGGGAGGTCAACTCTGCCTCTCCAGAGAGCTGACCTGGCCTCTGGCATCCAGGACCACCTCACAGGAGAGGGAGAGAGATTATATAAGCTGGCTACGAAAGGAGCCATGTCTTTTGCCTTGCAGGCATCCTGCTTGGTCCATCCCAGTGTTAAGAACAGAGCAGAAAGCAAGTAAATACTGTTGATTAATTCATCAAGAGAGTTTTGCTAGTTCAAGAAATCGATTCTCCATTTTTCCTATCCAAAAAAAAAAAGCATCCCATTGGTTTTTCTGCTTAGTAATTTCCTTTATTGTTGGGTTTACTGGCATTAGCTTGATTCTCATACTTCAGTTTCTTTTCCCTTTGCCTTTACCGGCCCAGTGCCATCACCGAAGCCATATACGGCTGGAGAACTACCCAGCTCCTTAACCTGCACACCTGTGGAGCACTAAAAAGTGGTATTTGTTGAAGAATTACCTAGAAATTACACCTTTGCCCCTCTCTGCGACATGCCAGCGAGTACTTCAGTATCCTTTTTAGGGAGCGTGTGTTTTCTTTGAACATTTGTTGTTACAAATATTTTGAAATAGTTTTTCATTATTGATACAACCCCTGCTTTTTTAAAAGTCCAGTGGGAAAAGCAGTGGACTGCAAGTCACTTAACTATAGGAGCATCAGCTCGGGGATGGCAAATATCTGGCTCTGTGCCACGGCACCCTCATGATGTGTCTCTCAGGAGCCTGTGTCAGACATTCTAAATTGATCACAGCACCTTTCCCCCCTTCTCTGGGAACACCACGGAAACCTGGAGTGCCTCTCAATGCATTACTCCAGGAAGTCATTATCAAGCGGTAGAGATCAGCATGAAGATTTAAATCTATTTGCCCCCTCCAAAATAAGTGGTCTCTAAAGCCCTTCCCACACTAAAATTCTGTGAACCACCTTGCCAGCAGCCACATTAGACTGATAACAGCTAGGGAGGGTAAGTGTTACCATCCAAAGATGCTAAACTCTGGAAAGCAGATAACAAGGGGAAAATACTTTAAAGGCTGATGGTTAGGGGAGGATTTGGAGATTGTGACTCAGTGGGTTCGTAAATTGGTTGGTATGGGCTTTACGTTAACTTTACTCAAAGAATTTGGTCTTTGTTCTTGATTCCTAAGAGATAAATTCTGAAACCTTGGAATTTTCCCACTGATCATAAATGTCTTCAATGAGGGCTCCAGACCATACGTAACCTAACAAGTTATGCTAATGAGTTGGTGGCTCTTGGGTGGGACTGGCCAGTCCAGAAAGACCCACCAAGTCATATCAATCTCGCCATCACCTGTGGCCACCTCGTGATAGCAGCTGGCCTCCGGAGAGGGGCTGGAGTTTGTGTTACGTAATGGGACCCCCAATAAAAGCTCTGGGTGTGGAAGCTCCATGGGCTTCCTGGCTGGTGAAAGACAGTGATACACGTCAGAGGGTAGTGCGTTCCTTTTTTGCGGGGGGGACATGAAAGCTTCACGTTGGGAACTTTTCTAGACCTCATCCTATGAATCTCTTCTTTGTGCTGATCTTGATTGTATCCTTTATAAAGCTGTAAGTATAGCACTTTCTATGAGTTCTATGAGTCATTCTAGCAAATTGTTGAACCTGAGGGCATACTGGGAGCCAGCAGGTCAGAAGTGAGGGGTGCTGGGCACCCCTTAGCTTATGGCTGGCATCCTAAAGGGGTAGTGGGAAAATCCCAATTTATAGCCAGCAGGTCAGAAGTGAGGGTGTTGTGGGGACTCCCAAGCTTGCAGTGGTGTCTGCAGTGTTGGGCCAGCTTGGCAGCTGTGTCCTATAACTTGTGTGGTCTGACCTAGCTCCAGGTGGTTAGGGCCAGAGGAAAAAGTGCTGTGTATGCAGCTGGTGTCAGAACAGAAGTGGAACAGAACTGAAAAGTGGAATTTCATTTTTCCTGTCAGTTGGTAGGATGAGAGAAAGTTAATCTTTTTATAGAGAAGGGAATGCTTAATGCTAAAGAGGAATACAAAGGAAATCATATGGAGTCTGTCCTTCAGGGGTTCCTGATCTGGTGTAGCAGCTGCATTAAGCTGAACTTAGATTTAATGTAGTGTAATGAGGAGCCTTGGTGGTGCAGTGGTTAAAGCTCTCAACTGCTAACCAAAAGTTGGTGATTTGAACCCACCAACCGCTCCGTGGGAGAAAGATGTGGCAGTCAGTTTCTGTAAAGATTTACAGCCTTGGAAACCGTATGGGGCAGTTCTACTCTGTCCTGCAGGGTTGCTATGAGTCAGAATCGACTCAACGACAGTGGCTTTGGTTTGGTGGGTTAGTGTAATGACTTGCGAAAACAAGAAACTTGATGCCTGGTTATAACTATCTCATTCTCTCAGCTAACAATTCTGTTTACTTTCAAAGAAGTTTGGAGGGTATTACGATAATGCTATGAAGCAACAGGACTTCCTTAACAGAGATACTTATATCTTCAACACTATATTATAGATGAAGTCTCTGGGTGGGGCAAACGATTAACGCACTCAGCTGGTAACCGAAGGGTTGGAGGTTTGAGTCCACCCAGAGGTTCCTCAGGAGAAAGGCTTGGTGATCTACTGCCAAACATCAGCCATCGAAAACCCTGTGGAGTACAGTTCTACTGTGACACACATGGGGTCACCATGAGTCAGAGTCGACTCTGTGGCTTTTTTTTTTTTAATATAGATAATGTATTGGGTGGTAGGAACTGCTTAGGCCAGTCAGTAGTCACGCTCATTACTAGCTAATAAGCTGCTTGGGTCGTTCCAGGCCTGGCTGTCTTTAGGAAGATTGTCAGAGGATGAGAGGCTGCAGTCTGGGTTAAGATCAGGGAGTGTGTGTGTATGTGTGTGTGTGTGTGCGCGCGCGCATACACGCATGGGTTTCTTCGGTGGTGGTTTTCATCAAGAGTACTTTCTTCTGCAAGAAGAAGTCAAAGCAAGGCTCATTTTGGAATGCTCTGATTTAACACCAAGGTCAGGTAGAGGTGCTTTTCCACTTCAGAAGTCTCAGCTTGATACGGGTTGTGAAGTGGGGAAAAGAGCAGGAAGAGAGAGGGAAAAAATCCCATAGAGGTCAGACAAAGCATTAGATTGGCCAAGTATTTCAAAAGTATTTTTTTCTTAAAGTTTATTTATTTGTTGTTGTTGAGAATATACACAGCAAAACATACACCAGTTCAACAGTTTCTACGCATACAATTCAGCAGCATTGATTACATTCTTCAAGTTCTGCGAACATTCTCACCCTCCTTTTTTGAGTTGTTCCTCCCCCTATTAACATAAACTCACTGGCCCCTAAGGTTCCTGTGTAATCTTTCCAGTTGCTATTATCACTTTGATTCCATATAAAACCAGAAAAACCAAACTCCTTGCTGTCAGGTCGATTCTGACTCATAGTGACCCTGTAGGACAGAGTAGAACTACCCCATAGGGTTTCCAAGGAGCAGCAGCGGCTGGTGGATTCAAACAGCCGAGCTCTTAACCATTGCACCAGCAGGGCTCCTGATCCCATACAGATAGTTCTTAAAAGAGCATAATGCTCAAGGCAGACCTCAGAGGTATTTTTTAAACTCAGATAAGATTTAGAGTTCCCTCCCTGCCCCAACCCCCATTAAGTATGTACTTTTGTCCAGTAATGCTTATCTTAAAATCTTACTAACTTCAGCTGAAATTGCTTCTGACTTATATTATTAGGAGACCGACCTGGTGACGTAGTGGTTAAGAGCCCAGCTGCTAACCAAAAGGTTGGCAGTTCAAATCTACCAGCCGCTCCTTGGAAACCCTATGGAGCTGTTCTACTCCATCCTGTAGGGTTCCTATGAGTTGGAATCGACTCCACGGCAACGGGTTTTACTGTTATTTTTTTTTCTTTCTCCATCTTTTTTGGATGTCATACAAAAAGAGGTCAAAAATTAATTGTTTGCTTTTGTTATTTAGGAATGTCTAAAACAGTTGAATTCTCCGGAGGAATGGGTGGCGAGTGAGGCTGAAATAGTGAGTTAGAGAATGAATGCAACTTTTCAGTAGATACTACAGATCCTTTGTCTCAGGGAGTGCTGAGGCAATGGAATCTAAACTGTGAGTGCTGACCCTGGATTTTCTGGTAACATTAAGTGCTTGTCTCTTCTAGCCCATGTGATCTACGGGACATGCTAGAATAGCAGGAACTTGGCCAGAATAGCTTCTGGCTTGTGCCTCAGGGACTTAAAAATGCACCCTTTTGGCTTCCAAGTGCATATTATTTGAATGTTACCATGATGGTAAACTTATGTAATGTTGGTTATAAGCGTTGGATAAGCTTAAAACTCAAGTGACACTTTCTGGACCTGCCATCGTGTTGTCTTAGGCTTGTAATTGCTTTTGTTTTTTTTTTTTTAACTTTAATTCAGAAATAAAGTTGTTAGCCTTTACTATTCTTCTTGGTTTTCAGATGGTACTACGGGTGCCTAGAATAATTATGGTTGATTTTTAGGTATGTGATATATTAATTTGGTAAGAGTAGGACTTGGGCTCTCTGTCTTCCAACCCACTTTGCCTCCAAGATCAATAGAACCTCAAAGAAGGAAAAGTTGTTGATTTTTTTAATGGTGTTTCTGGTGGATGTGTGTCAAAATTAATAATAGTGTATCTACTATAATATAGACTTGATTAATCAGTCTTCAGTTAAACTTTTACATATTCCTCTCAGAAGAAAAAACATCAAAGCAAAGGAAAATAAAGTCCTATTAGAACTTTTGTTTAAGAGAAACTTACCAGATTGGTCCTAGACTTACCATAGATACAGTCCAATCTTGGCCATTTGTACCTCCATTAGCCAAGCTGTGTAATGATCATTGATATCCAGAGGGAGATAAAGGACCCAGACAATTTTGAATTATCATAATTATATTCACTTGCACATTTAGGAAAGCAAACTAATATGTTTTAGAATGATTTTCAAGAAATCATGTTGAAACAAAGCATTTCCTGAATAGCATAGTTCAGGTCAGGGCGTGAACTCTGGAGCCAAACTACCTGAGTCTGAATTCTGGCTCCACGGCTTCCCTGGCTGGGTGACGTTGGGCGAGAGACGTAACCTGTTTCCTCATCTGTACAATAGCTAAAAAGCAATGGAACCCATTTCACCGAGTGTTGGGGAATAAATGACTTAGTACATGTAAAGAACTTAGAACAGTGCCTTAAAAAAACAGTTGCTGTCAGTTGATTCTGACTCATGGCAACCCCATGTGCATCAGAGTGAAACTGTGTATCATAGGGTTTTCAATGGTTGATTTTCCCATTTCCAAAGAGATCACCAGGCCTTTTCTGAGGAACCTCTGCGTGGGCTCGAACCTCCAGCCTTTCAGTTAGCATCTGAGTGTGTTAACCTTTGACACCACCCAGGGTCTCCAGAACAGTGCCTAGCATATAGTAAATGCTTAATATATGTGAGTTATGATAATTATTATTGCCAATTGGATAAAGAGGAATAGGGAGTGAAGAAGGGGGAAAATTTTAAGGTGAGTTCCTGGTTTAGTAGGAGAAGATGGATTATATTTTGCTTGCCTTCATTTTGAGATATCTTTGTTACAGTTAAGCAGAGATATTAAGTGGGCAGTTGGATATACTTTATTCCAGACAGTAGCTAAGTTTTCTGTGTACTGCAGATTCTCCCCTTGGTTTTCCTATAGATTTCTGGTGAGCTTTCCAAAAAACTAAATTCCGTGTGCTTCAGAATTTCCATCTAAATAATAATGAGCATAATAATGGCACATAGTAGAAACTCAGCAAATATTTGTTGAGGGGAAAATTACTTTCTAAAGTCTCCAAGTTGCTTGGATAAAGGTAATGTGTTTAAAAAAATGTATATGCGTGTATATATATATGTGGATCCCTGGTGGTGCAGTGGTTAAGAGCTCGGCTGCTAACCAAAAGGTCAACAGTTCAAATCCACCAGTTGCTCCTTGGAAACCCAATGGTTTGAGTCTACTCTGTCTTATAGGGTTGCTATGAGTCAGAATCGACTCGATGGCAATGGGTTTGGATTTTTTTGTTTTTATATGTGTGTGTGTGTATAATTAAGGCCAGATTGAGATTTTGACATAGAAACAAGGAAAGTACAGACCAGTGTATTTTCTGTAATTTTTTCTCCTGTTCATTCATCCATTCATTCATACAGTGAATATTTACTGAGCACTTACAGTTCTGTATGCCTGGTATTCTTCTAGGTGCAGGGGATACATCAGTGAACAAAACAGACAACGATCCCTCTGTAAATAGGGCTTATATTCTGGGCTGGTGGTGGGACTGGGGAGGACAGGCAAATAACATAATAAATAAAGATAATAAATGAAGTCAGAAGGTGATAAGTACTATAGAAAATGAAGAGAAAGCAGAACAGAATGAGAGGGCAGTGTATTACAGAGAGGGGCAAGCACAGTGTTAAATCAGTAGGGGGTCAGGAAGCCTCGTTGAGAAGGTGAGATTTGAGCAAGGACTGGAAGGAGTTGTTTGCCTCTCGGTCACTGTAATAACCTGTATCTAAATCTTCCAGGGTCCACAGGTGGTATGTGGCAGTCAGCGTCAAGGCAGTGATCAGATGGTGTATATCTGTAAGGTTTACATGGTGGGCAGCTGATATAGAAATTGTGGATGTGGGCAATTTCAACTTGATTGGAAAAAGAATCCAGGCACTCAAGTGTCACTTGGACAGATTATAATCAGATGTCATATGAGACTTGAGGTTACATTACAGCAAAGAGAAATGGTAATTCTTTTACTTGGCCCTTTCTAAAATCAGACTCTAACCTAGAAGCAAAAACCAGGGGTTTGATTTTTTAGTTATTCCTAAATTTGCAGGTTGTTGTTTAGCCTGAGAAGTTGAGAGAAAAACGCACATTTCCAGGGTTTCGAACTGGCTAGTTCTGGTTCAAACCCTTGCTGAGAATTTGCATTTCTACCGCAGATATACTGAATCAGAATCTACATTTTAATAAGATCCCTAGGTGATTCTTTTTTTTTTAAACAGATAATAGTCTATTTAAACACACACATAAATTTACTTCTAACTCACTGTTTCTGTGGCATTTGCATAAAATAAAATTTTGTTTAGCCACAGAAGATAATTTTGCACATGAGCTTTTTTCCCCCTTTAACAATTTTTATGCAGATTGTTCCATGCCATTGGTTACAATTTTTACAATGTGTCAGCCTTCTTATTATTTCCATTCTGTTTGTTGTGTTTCCATTGATCCAGCTTCCCTTCCCCTCCTTGCCTTCTCATCTTTGCTTTTGAGTAAATGTTGATCATTTGGTCTCATATAGTTAATTGTTTAAGGGAGCACGTTACTCATGGGTGATATTGTTTATTTTATTAGCCAATCTGTTGTTTGGCTGAAAGGTGACCCACAGAAGTAGCAGGTCCAAGTTCAAGGGTTATCTTAGGGCAGTAGTCTCGGGGGTTCCTCTAGCCTCTATTGGTCCAGTAGGTCGGGCCTTTTTTAGGAATTTGAGTTTTGTTCTACATTCCTCTCCCATTCTATCCAGGACTTTCTATGGTGTCCCAGGTCAGAATGGTCATTAGTGGTAGCCAGGCACCATCTTGTTCTTTTGGTCTCAGGTTAGAGGAGGTTGTAATTTGTGTGAACTGTTAGTCCCAGGGACTAGTTTCTTCTTTGAGCCTTTAATTTCCTTCATTCTTTTTTGCTCCATACGAGTAGAGGCCAGTAGTTGTATCTCAGATGGCAGCTCACAAGCTTTTAAGACCCTAGACGCTACTTACCAATCTAGGATGTAGAGCATTATCTTTGTGAACTATGTTATGCCAGTTGACTAAGTTGTCCCCCAAGACCAGGTGATTCTTTATAGTAAATTTTGAGAACCACTGCTGTACTAGTGGTTCTCAGAATTGGTCCTTAACCAGCAGCATTAACATCGCCTGGGAACTTGTTAGAAATGCAAATTCTCAGCAGGGGTTCCAACTAGAACAGACCAGTTCGAAGTCCTGCTCATTTCTAATACGAATTGTAAGCTCCTTATAAAAGTAGGGTTTTAAAGGCTTCAGCTGACCTTTCTGTAAACCCCTAACTCAGGAAGGCAGCTCAAATACTTGTTTCAGGTATTCTCTCTCTGGTAGGTCGTGTGGCGTGGAATGGTGAACCGCTTAGAAAAATCCTGTGACCTGGACATGTTTTATTCGTAATTTATGAGGCTAGTATAAACACGTATCATGTTTATACTGGTATAAATGATGGTATCAACTTGCCATCATTTAAACCAATACTTTGTACTTGTGAAAAAAGTAAAAGAGGTTTGCAGCATCAGATTCTTGAACTGATTTTCCACATCTCACTTTTTTAACTTCAATTTAATGTCATTAATAAAAAAGGCAGTATAATTAGCATGACTCTCTGTTTTGTAATTCCTCCTTCCTCACCTCACTCTTCCAAATATATAGGGGAAAATGAGCATCCATCGATAGACAGACACCTTTGTCCCTCCCCAGTTCTGCCCCTGGCCAAGGATTATGAAGCTACGTTACCAGCCATTCAAAACACAGGATTGTTTGTGAATCTCTCCCCAGTCTAAAGTTGTAGAATAATTGTTAAGGTCACGGGGACGAGGTGGGAAAAAGAGGAACGAATTCCCTCTCTAAGTCCTTTCTACCCTGATGTTAGTAAGCATTCGTTGACTGAAAAAGCACAGCACCAATCACAAAAAATTGCATCTCACCCCCCACCCCCACCCCCGCCTTTTTGGTAACATTCTTATTTGCCCAATGTCAGATTTAGTTCTGAACAAAATTCTTATAAAATGGTTGGCATAAACGTAGTATCTTAGGTGCTTTGACAATAAAGAAGGGAAGCAGAATATTTCCCTTGATCTCTACACATGGACAGCTGCCTTTGGTCATTTAGCCCTGGTTGGTTTTCGAGCTTGGTGTATTCCCCCTGTACCGCCAGTTTTCTCCAATGTACAATGTTGGTGATAGAGACAGGCTTCTCTTACCCCGTGGTGAAACGATAATACATGGGACTGTGGCAGCCGTTAGATACATGTCATTAGATCGTAGCAAACAAAGGAAAGCTCAGTGGATTCAGCAGACATTTATTGAGGGTCCACTCTGGGCGAACATCTGTGCTAGGTTCTGAGTAGGGGCATAGAGAGGGAATTTAGTGCCATGTGATGCAGTCTTTGCCTACAAGACGCTTATAGCCTGGTAGAAGTTTAGGAAAAGTACCCAAACAACTAAAGGCAAGGTTGTAGGTGACACCATCATTTGAGTGATGCAAACTGAACGTTGCCGGAGAACGGGCAGAGGAAGATAACACTTCAGGTGAATTGAAAGGCATGGAAGAGTTGCCATCTGAGAGGTGTGTTGAGGGATGGATGGCGTTTTCTGAGGTGAAGGTGGGGAGGAAGGCATTCCAGGTAAAGGGCAAAGACCTGAAGAGGCACCCACCTCTAGGCATATACCCAAGAAGACGTGACAAGACTGTACACTGCAGCCTTGTTTGCAAAAGCAAATAACTGTAGACGGCACACGATGGAAAATACTCAGCAGAGAAAATGAGTCAACTGGAGAAGCATGTAGCAATTGATGTAGGAAAATCTTAAAACGTGTATTAAATGAAAGAAAGAAGGCTGCAAGAATGTTATGTACAAAATTTGTATAAAGCTTAAAAACATCCAAAACAATATATATTGTTTATGGATACATAATTTCATGTTGTTTTTTATTATATTGTATATAGTTATATAATTTTATAATTTCATAACGTTTTCATGTGAAAGTGTTAGTGAGAATGAAAAACACCAAATTCAGTGTGTAGTGGCTGCCGCTGGGGTTGGAGGGAAGGGAATGGGTAAACCCAGGAGGCTAGGTTTCAGTTGTGCTTATTTTATATGTATATAAACATGTTATTAGTTGCCGTCGAGTCTATTCCGGCTAATGGTGACCCCATGTGTGCAGTAGAACTGCTCCGTAGGGTTTTCAAGGCTGTGCCCTTTTGGAAGCAGCTTGCCAGGCCTGTCTTCCGAGGCGCCTCTGGGTGTGTTTGAACTGCTGACCTTTCAGCTAGTAGTCGAGCACTTAACTGTTTGTGCCACCCAAGGACTCCCTATATATAAACAAATATATACACATACATGTATAGAGAGACACACACAAATATGCACACATATACGTATTTTTTAATTGAAGCAAATACAACATGTTAAGATTTGACCATTGTTTTACCATCCTCTGTGCTTTTCTGTATGCTTGAAATAGTTTGTCATTTAAAAATGAGAGGAGAAAGTCACAGTGCATGTTTAGGAATAGCAAATGGTGTAGCTCAGTGCTTTTCAAACTTTAACGTGACTCTTGGTAAGAAATATATTTTACTGTAGGAACCAGGAATTTCCTAACAGTACTTAGCCTTAATGTGTGGGATGCACTGACATGTTCTATTTAACTCTGTTTTGTTATACATGAAATCAAGTAATGGGTGATGTTTGAAGACACAGATTAGGGCCTGGTCATGGAAGGCTTTGAATGCCAGGCTCAGGGATTGGAGCTTTAGTTGGCACAGAGGAGAGGACCACCAACAGATTTGGGGCATGCCATAGTGATGAGCTTTCAACAAATCAGGTAAGATGGAACTGGGGCCAGAGACTGGAGGATCCAAAGTCAGGTAAGAGATTATCAATGTAGTGTAGCTGGGATAAGATATGGGCCTGCAGGGCAAATGGAAGCAGGAACAGGTTTGGGATATGCTGCAATTTTAAAAAGGTGCCCTGGTGGCACAGTGGTTAAGCACTAACCAAAAGGTCAGTGGTTCGAACCCACCAGTTGCTCTGATGTGGCAATCCACTTCAGTAAAGATTTATAGTTCTGCTCTGTCCTATAGGGTCTCTGTGAGTCAGAATTGACAACAACGGGTTTTTTGCTTTTGGTGGCAATTAAAAAAAATTGAGAAGAATTTGATGACTGGAATTTGAAGAAAGGAGGAGGGAAAAGAGACAAATTTCATGCTGATTTCAAGGCTTGATGACCAGGAGATTGGGCACACCAACAACAAAACTAGGTACATTAGAAAAAGTTTGGTTTTAAGTACACACTGTTTAAGGTGCTGATGAGGACATCCAGACAGATATAGTAAGGTACTTGAAGAGGAAAAAGTGAAATTAGGTTTGACTCAAGGTTGGACTAGGCAGGCAGGCCCAGCAAGCGAGGGAGTCAGGAGGGCTTGTGAGGAGTGTCAGCCGGGTAGAGATGAAATGGCTGGCACTAGATTGGCTTTTGTTGGGTTGGCAGGGGAGACAAAATGAGGCTAGTGGGCTAAGAGGGAAGAAGGGTGGGCGGGGGGGAACGGGGGACTGAAGGTTATGAGGAGCCCGAAGAGTGTTCAGCAGGTATGAGGATATAGCTAGGTGAAGTCGGGAGTGTTGTGCTGCCCATTGCTGTGGAGTTGATTCCTACTCATGGTGATCCCATGTGTTAGAGACTAGAACTGCTCCTTAGGGTTTTCTTGGCTGTAATCTTTACAGACGCACATTGCCAGGCCTTTCTCCTGTGGCTCTGCTGGCTGGGTTCAAACCGCCAACCTTTAGGGTAGTAGTGAAGTAGGGTTAATAGTGAAGTAGTGAAGCACAAACCGCCCAGGGACCTTGTGTTGTGATTTGTTGTTGTTGGGTGCTGGGAAGAGGTATTTCAAATCTGCGATCTTGGAGCAGAAGTAATTCTGAGTGATAATCACTACCCTCAGGCTACTCTTGCAGGCTAGGCAGATGGGTGGTTGTGATATAATAGAGATGAAAGCAGTAGCTGTGTAATAGTTCACAATATTGAGCTGAGTTGAGTAGATTAACTTTTCAAAGGAAGTTCCTTTATGGAATAACTATAATGATATTTTAACCGGATAAGCTACTAATTATAAGTCAGTACTTCGAACTGTAGAAAGGCCACACTGGGACACGGAGAACAGTCCCTTAGGAGAGCCCTCATGGAATGTCCTGGAAGAGGTGGCTCTGGATCATGCTCCTAGGACGTTACAATGGCCAAGATTACTAGCCGCACATCAGCTCAGAGGCGGACACCTGCTTCTTGCCTAGCTCTTCCTTTTCCATTCGTGTTTGATTGGCTTTCTTTTACTGAGACACAGTCAGCTGGGCTCTGGGGTCAGAGAAGTCAGAAGCAGTGAGATCTGCCCATGCATTAGTGCTGACTTGGTTCAGCGCCTGCAGTTGCCGTTGTTAGTTGCCTGGTCGACCCCATGTGGGTAGAGTAGAACTGCTCCACAGAGTTTTCAAGTCTGTGACTTTTGGACACAGATTGCCAGGCCTGTCTTCCTAGATGTTTCTGGGTAGGTTTGAACTGCCAACCTTTTGGCTAGTAGTGAGCGCTTAACCATGTGTGCCACCCAGGGACGCCAGGGGTTAAATAGGTCACTGTAAATTCTCTGTGCATTGATTATTCTCACAATCAAGTAAAACAAACTAAAATTTAAACAAACAAAAAATGTCTAGAGTATGAGTAACATCCGTGTGCAGCTTAATGAATTTCACAATTTCAGGTAAAGGAAGACACGTGTACAGACAGTTATAACATAACACTAAAGGGGTACAACCAATGTGATTACTTCTGCTCGAAGCTGCTTCACTGAGGAAGTTATATCAGAGCCTGAATTTGAGAGAAAAGCAGATTTTGCCAGACACAGAAGGGCCCAATAGCACTGGCAATGTCAAGTGTTTGGCTTGTTCACGGAGCTAGGACAGTCTGTCCCAGCCTCTCTCTTTGCAACAGGAATAAAAAGCTTAAGTCTCCTAACTTCTGCTCCAGTGTTATTTTATATGATTTCTTTCCGCCCGGCCTCTCCATTTCCTGCATCTTTGTCTAGCCCATTCTTGAGCACAAAAATACCAATGGTAGGAAGAGAGAGCTCAAAAGTGAGCTGGTGATTGGAAAACCAGTTAGCAATTTAAATGTTGTTATGGATGCCTGCCAAGTGGATGAACCACACTCAGATAAACAGCACTCAGCTGAAATTCTGTTTCCTTTTGAAAAATGCCCAGCATTTTCATTATCTGAAATCTCACTGATTCTTACCTTTAGAAGTAGAGAGGGGCAAAGGATAGTCTTATGTCACTTTATCTGTTGACACATTCTGGGCCACCCGTACTCTGATTGTTTGCTGATAGGAGAAATAAAGGATGAATAAGTAAGTCAGTGTTTCTGTCTCAAGGAACTTGCAACCCAAGTAGGCAGGAGAGACAAGGCTGAATACACACAGTGGTGAAGTTAACAGTACGAGTCTGGATGTTTAGTTTATCAGAACGTTTGGGATAGGTAGATAGGTGTTCAGGGAGAAAAGAAGGCAAGATGGCTCGGAGAAGGCTTCATGGCCCGTGTGGTATTACACTAAGGCCTTGAGAATATCTGAGGAGAAACTGAGAATGAAGTGACTTGCTTGATTCTTCGTAGCAAATAAAAAGGAAGATCTTGGGACTGCCAAGAGAGTCTCTATATGAGCTGCATAAGCGTTAACCTCCCCCCCTCTTGTGTTGTAAAAATATATGTAACACAACATTTGCCAGTTTAACATTTTTCATGTGTAGAGTTTAGTGACATCAACTACATTAATCATGTTGTACAACCATTACCAATATCTGTTGCCAGATTTCCATCACGATAAACAGAAACACAATGCTTCCTAAACAGTGACTCCCCCGGCCCCTCCCTCCCACCCTTTGTTATTGTTGTTATTTGCTGTTGAGTCAATTCCAACTCATAGCAACCCTAATATGACAGAGTAGAACTGCCCCATAGGGTTTCCTAGGCTGTAATCTTTACGGAAGCAGATTGCCAGTTCTTTTCTCCCGCAGAGCCGCTGGGTGGAGTCGAATTGCCTAACTTTCCGTTAGCAGCTTAGCTCTTAATCATTGTGCCACCAGGGCTCCTTCCCACCCCTGGCAACCACTAATAAACTTTGTTCTCTATGCATTTGCCTATTCTAGGTATTTTATATAAATGAGATCATATAATCGTTGTCCTTTTGTGACTGACTTATTTCAATCAGCATAATGTTTTCAAGGTTCCTCCATGTTCTAGCATGATCAGGACATCATTTCTCTTTATGGCTGAATAATATTCTATTGTATGTATGTACCACATTTTATTTATCAGAAGGGTTAACGTTTAACTGCTAAGAAACACTGCGTTCCAGGCGATGGTGCTCCAACCCTGGCTTATTTTCTTATCAGACTCCTCTGCTATGGAAAATGCATTCCTAATATTGATTTCCTGCCAGTGGAAATCTGCAGCTCTCTTCAGGGTTCACCTGGGCTGGCCCAGCTCCCAGCAGGTCTGAAGATCTGTGGTGAAGCTTCCTGCAGACGAGCAGCTAGGTGAAGCCAAGAGGCTGCATAACTGAAGCCAAACCACAGCTCACAAAGCCGGTAGTTGCACTCACCAGGGAGACTCCTGTCCCCAGGCTTTAATTAACGGGGCGTTTCAGACAGCAGAGCTTACCTTGACCCAAACAAGAAGTCCCTGAAGAAAAACGATCTGCATACTTAGTTGACCTGTTGACCAACCTCCCTCCTCAGACTGTTCTGAAATGTGTTTTCCTAAACATTCCCACCTTCTCCGAATTCTCCTGCTAAGTGGATTAAGCACAGACACTATTGCCTGTGGAAGGTGCATTTTGTGTCTTAATGATGCATTTTGAAAATAGTATCTGCTCAGGTGAGGAGATTAGCTGAGATGTGGGACGTATCATTAGGAGGTAATAAAGAATACTTAGTAATTCCAGCAAGAGGAAAAGGCACTTGTAGAAATATGTTCTGCTTATCTTTCCAAGGGGACACGGCAGCAAGTTAAGGTGGTCTTATCTGGTAGCATGGTGGTTAAGAGCTTGGCTGCTAACCAAAAGGTCAGCAGTTTGAATCCACCAGCCGGTCCTTGGAAACCCTATGGCACAGTTCTACTCTGCCCTATAGGGTCGCTAGGAGTCGAAATCGGCTCGGCAGCAGTGGATTTGGGGTTCTTTTTGGTTCTTTCTCTTCTATGAATGTTGTAGGTGGATAGGTCACTGAGCCCATAAGTGGGTGACATGTGTTCCTGAGTAGAACTGCCCCATAGTGTTTCCAAGGAGCGGCTGGGGGATTCGAACTGCCGACCTTTTGATTAGTAGCCAAGCTCTTAACCACTGTGCCACCAGGGCTCAATCCACAAAATAATACCAGTATCTATGTATTCCTTTATAATGCTGAGGGGGGCATCCTAGTATCCATTTTAACAATTAATCATGTTTTACCAGTTTTTTACATACTTGTGTCAAATATTCATATTCACAGAATAACAGTTACTTTATTTTTTCCAATAATAAAGGTAGTAAGTGTTCGTTGTTAAAAGTACTATAATGGCAGTGCCTACCCATGAGTTGGAGGGGGCGGATTTGATAGCAGCTAACAACAATAATCCCAGAAGAAAAGTAAAATCCCCATGATCCCATCACTTAGCAATATCTATGTTAACATTTTGATGATACACACTCCCATACTTTTTCTGTGCCATACTATTTATATGTTTACAAAAAAGGGGACATATACTTTTTGTTAATTTGCTTTTTGTTACATGTTAGGTTATAACAATGTCTTCCATTCCTTTTTTTATTCAGTAAATCTTTTTTGAGCATCTACTGTGTGATAAGGAAGCCTGGTAGCACAGTGGTTAAAGAGCTCGGCTGCCAACGGTAAGGTCGGCGGTTCTAACCCACCAGACGCTCTGTGGGAGAAAGATGTGGCAATCTGCTTTCATAAAGATTTACAGCCCTTACCACCACTGGATGCTCTGACCGGGATCGCAACAGAGGGTTCTGGACAGAGCTGGAGAAGGATGGAGAATAAAATTCTAACTCAC
>NW_004444151.1:3185030-3185915 GCF_000243295.1 Trichechus manatus latirostris
AGTGGGTTTCTTTCTTTTTACTGTGTGATAGTCACTGTTCTAAGTGCAGGGGAGACTACAGTGAAGAAATAGTGGCGCTAACATATATCGTGTGCATTTTTCTATAACAAATGTAAATATGTTTCTACATAATTTAGTAAGTGTATAGTATTCTATTGTGTAGATTTATCATAATTTATTTAAGCAAATCTCTCATGTTTGCATATCAAGTTAGCTATTTATGTTTGTTAGATTTTGTTAAATTTGTGGGGGAATAGGCATTGACTATTGGTGAATCTGAATCGGTATTAAAATGATCTGTACTAATTATAAGATTCTGCTCGTAGTACCACTCTTTAAAATATGACTTTATAAACAATGATATGATAGTTGGCAGATGTGGCTACAAGATCGGTGTGGGCCCCAAGGTTTCTCGCTTGATGGATGACTGTGGAGATGCCAGACACTTCTGTGGCTGTTTGCAACTCCACCTCTGTCTCTGTTTAGACCAGAGATTTTGCTCAAAAGCACAGTTTTGTCTTTGCACACCAAGTTGGCGTTTGGGCTGCCGTTCCTTCTCAGCCGTTTATGGTTATGCAGTGATGTGTGAGGCTGGGCTTCCGTGGATTCTGGAAGCATTTCTTCTGTCCTCTTTGATGGAAATTACCCCTCTTTTGTTCTCTGTCCAGCAACCAGCAGGCCATCTTCCTGCCATCTGTGTGAGTCCAGCACACAGTGACACGAGGTGTTTTGATGCCACTGGGTGTGCTTGTTGATGATTTCATCACACTGCTTGATGTTCAGTACAACGCAAAACATAGCCCAGATGAACTACAGAACTTTACAGTATTAAAGCTTGCAGAAATTATGCTCCATTTTAAGGGTGAGAACACTGAGGCATGGAGA
>NW_004444151.1:3186305-3188429 GCF_000243295.1 Trichechus manatus latirostris
CATAGGGTCCTTGTAATAAGTCAGAGCACACGATTGCTCTGGAGAGCTTTTTAGACTCCAGATAAAATGTCATCAGGACCAAACTATGGCAGTTTCCCAAATATGGAGCCTTTTAATTCACCACGTTGTTAGTCAGGAAGAGGCTTTTTAGATAGCATGTTACATGTGTAGCAGAATCCAGTGACTATTCTCAACGTCAGTGTGCTTTCCACTGGCAGGCTGATAAACGACCACAGTCTCTAGGTTTATGACTGGAACATCACACTGCACCAGCTCGACAAAGCCAGCCACAACCAGCTGCATGTCTTTTTAAGGTGAAAGGGGCCCATCAGGTTTATGACCATATTTATCTGAATTACAGACCCCCTCGGATTATGTGAACGATTCCACTCATATTTTGTGGAGAGCATGTTTCCATTTCCTTGGAGAGTATTGGAGTCTGATTTATAAATAAGTTCAGTGGAAAAGAACTGAGTTTTTTTTTTTTTTTTTTTTGCAGTAGTGATTGTTTTTGTAAGGCCAAGTGCAGATTATCTTGATTGATGGAGCAAAGCAGTCTTGCAGAAGCATATCTGAAGTTGAATATCATCAAAATTTTGGGGGGTTTAGTCTTAAAGTGCATTTTTTGAGGGTCATGTAGCATAGTGGTTAAGAGCACACACTCTAGGGCTAACTGCTTGAGTTTGCATCCCGGCTCTGCCATTCTGTGTATGTAGCCTTGGGCTTGTTACTTAATCTCTTTGTGCCTCTGTTTTCTTATCTGTAAAATGGGGATGATGATGATGATAATAGTATCAACCCCAGATATTTGTTGGGAATAAATGAGTTAATATCTATAAAGCACTTAGAACACTTGTACGTGATAAACACCCTGTTAAGTGTTATTTTTTATTATTCTGGCATTTTCATTTCATTCATTCATTTATTCAAAAACGATTTATTGGAACACCTATGTGCTAGGCACAGTGCTAGATGATAAAAAGGTAGTCCATCCTCAAAGCATCTTGCAGTTTAGTGAAGAAGGAGACATATGAGCCATCACATTGTAGTTACAGAGTAAGGAAAGTTCTGTAATGGAGTACTGTAAGTATAGTAGCCATGTAGGTAAAGGAACACCTATGGGAAGGCTTCACGGGAAATATGAGCTGGGACATGAAGGATGAATTAGCCAGTGGGCATCAGAGGTGAAGGCATTCCAGGCATGTGCAGAACACACCTGAGAGGGTGGCAGAATAACTGGAACACAAAATAAAGTGTCAGGGGTGGAAGATGTTTTAGGGACAGTCGTGAAGACATGCAAGCAGGGGTCAAAAGGAAGGCCTTCCTACGGAAGTTTCTATGAGAGATGACAAGGACCCAACTTAAGACAGTGGCCATGTCACCCCAGAGCCTTCACAGGGAGGGAGCTGAGCAGGTGGAGGAGGTTCTGGGACACATTGAGGGCAGTGAGCATACCTGCTGTACATGGTTCAATCTGCTGCCTAGTCTATTGGAGACCCGCCCTTGTGTTGCTCTGCTCATCCGTACAGTTTCCTCCTGAATGTTAAATGGTTGTTTATAGGCACTTGACTTGTATTTTTACTGTGCTTTCAAGGAACCACAACAATCACCAGAAATGAGCCATTTCATTGTTTCATTTAACATTACTGAAAAAGAAATGCATTCTGAATAGTTTTCATTGGTCAAAACTGGGCAAACAAAACCAAACTTTAATCTTCTTTTAATTGTGCTTTAAGTGAAAGTTTATAATTCAAGTTAGTCTCTTATACAAAAATCTATACACACATTGCTATGTGACCCTAGTTGCTTTCCCCATACTGTGACAGCACACTCCTCCTTTCCACCCCTGATTTCCCATGTCCATTCAACGAGCTCCTGACCCTCTCTGCCTTCTCATCTTGCCTCCGGACAGGAGCTGCCCATTTAGTCTCATGTATCTACTTGAGCTAAGAAGCACACTATTCACAAGTATCATTTTATGTCTCATTGTCCAGTCTAATCTTTGTCTCAAGAGTTGGCCTCGGTCCTCCACCGGACTGAGTCCAGTACAGCTAGATGGTGCCCGGCTACCACCACTGACTGCTCTGACCAGGATCACAACAGAGGGTTCTGGACAGAGCTGGA
>NW_004444151.1:3189519-3206829 GCF_000243295.1 Trichechus manatus latirostris
TTTTTAAATTTTTTTTACTGAATTGTATCCTTTTAATGAGTTCTTTATTCCAAATATTACTAGCACTTTAACATGCATGTTTTGCCTCTTAAAGTTCTGTTCAACTATTGCCCATTTTATTATTAGTTATTCTCTTTGTTTCCCAAGTGGTGGATCCATAGGAAGCTGTCTCCTTCCCACCCACCCTTTATTATGAGAAAAATGGCTCTGAGTAATTGAATGTCTTGGGCATGGCCACACAGCTAATTGAGTAGAATAGATATTAACAGCCAGACTTCCTAACTCTTGATCCATTATTTTGTTTTTCCCTTAACCTTGCCTAACAGAAAGAAATTGGTGCCATATGTCCAGGCCTAAAGTACTATTCATTTAATAAATAATTATTAGGTGTCTTCTATATGCCAGATACCACGTTAGACATGGGGATTTCCACATCTACACAGTTCCTGCATTTGAAGGAGCTGGTGGCTAATGGTGAAATGATCTGAGTAAACCACTGATCATGGCCCCAAGAAAGAAGTGCTCTGGAGGAGGCAAGCCCAGGGTATGATGGGGGCTGGAGAGAGCCCTAACCCAGCATGGGGTTAGGAAAGGCTTCCTGGTAGAGCTAGTTCCTGAGCAGAGTCTTGAAGATGAGCTGGAGTTGGCTGGGCTGGAGAGTACCAAGGTTGGGCAGGAGAGTGGGGAGGAGGAAGGAAGGACCTTTTGGAAAAAGGGATCATCATCTGCAGTAGCACTAAGGGGAGAGAGAGTACTCCCAGTACTTGCCCTGGGGGAGTGGGTCCCGGGAGAGGAGGTGGGAATGATAAACTGAGCTCTACAGAAGGGCCTTGTTTGCATTGCTAAGGATTGAGAGAGGAGTGATGATCAGATTTCCATTTTTAAATTTTATCACCTGGAAGTGGTTTGAGGCATGAAGTGAGCATTCGGGATTGTGAGACAGGGGAGGCATTACTTGAGGTGAAAGGTCAGTTATGAGACTGTTGTTTTCATCAACACAAGTTAAATTTGAAGGTTGGAATGAAGGGAGGGCAGTAGAGATGGAAAGGATGAATGTATTTAAGAAATGTCGAGATTACAATCAGCAGGCTGTGGTGACTGATTAGATGTAGTCTGGGCTGAAGGAGATGTTTGAAGATGTTGAGTTTGAAGTACTAGGGGGACATTCAGGTGGACAAATTGAGGACTCCCAGGGTACTATGGGAGCTGGGGAGAGGAAAGGCTTCCTGATGGCAACCAGTCCAGGAGAGATTTGGCTGGAGACATTATTTGGGATCATCTGATATAGGTGCTAGCTGAAGCCAAAGGAGTGGGAGAAGTACATGTGTGAGAAGCACCGTGTATCTGGAAAAGGTAGAAAGGATGGTGGAACCAGCAACACCACAGTTGACAGGGCTAGTGGAAGAAGACCAAGGAGGGGTCAGAGAGGATACTGTCACTCAAGCCAAGAGAAGGGGTATTGGTCACCAGCGTCAAATCCTGCAAAGCACTTAGGTAAGATAAAGATTGAGACAGGCTGAAAACTTCAGGGCAGAAAAGACTCCCATCTTCCTTCTGCTACATCAAATCCGCAGTCCCTTCACTAATGCCCTGCACCTACTCCATAGCTTCCTCATTACTCCCCAGCACCCATCTGCTTCTGGACCTACAGAGAAGCCACATCTTTCCTTTGCTCATATTTTGCCCCTTTCCTAGAACTCCCCATCCCTCAGCCTTTCGCTTGGGTAGGTCCTCTCCAGCCTTCCAGAAGCTAGAACAAGTTCCATTTTCCCCACTCCTGCCCCAGCGTGCTGCCAACACCCTCTGCTCCGTAGAGAGCTGTTTGTATTTCACTCTGCTATGCTGCCCATTGACTCACAAAGTTTGTCTTGTCTTGTAAGCTGCCTGAGTTAAGTGGCCTTATTTTATTCTTCCTCTGTGGCCTTTGTAGCCTAGAATAGTGTTGAGCAGACAATCCTTGCTTTGAAAAAGTTTTCTGGTTGATAATTATTAAGACTCGAGCTGATGGGGTTCATGAGGATTCTTAAGAAAGATTTAAATTTCAGTTGTCCTTGCAGAGGAGTTGGACAGCTCCAAAATGTGTGTACCCTGTGCAAAGGAGGTCATTCTAAGGTAGCATCTTGGTCAGCTGATGGCCACATCTGCTCAGGTAGTAGTACATGGGGACAGAGGCCAGGAATGACCCTTACTCAGAGTGGCCACCAAGGAAGGATGGGAGGTGTATGCCTCCACCAACACTGAGATAACAACATGGGGTTTTCTCCAAAACAGGTTCAAACTTTACAGCTGACTGTTTGAAGTTTGTTTCTAGAAGCACTGCCCACGCTTGCTTAGTAAAAGTGAGACCTGTCTACAGCGGTAGACAGCAGCTTCTGAAGTTAATGATAAAAACAAATTTTTCTCACTAACATCACTGCGAGGACCTGGTGATGCAGTATTTAAGCGTTCAGCTGCTAACCAAAAGGTCGGCAATTTGAATCTATCAGCTGCTCCTTAGAAACCCTCTGGGGCAATTCTGCTCTGTCCCGTAGGGTCACTATGAGTTGCAATCGACTTGACAGCAACCAGTTTTTAGTTTTAACATCACTGTGGCCGTGCAGAATTGGGTGAAGGGAGAATTTCATGGCAGAGGGCGAGGTGGTTGCTAAGGAAAGGGCAAAGAAATAACCCTCTCTCTCCTGACCACAGGTTTAGAATTTTTCATGACCCTGGACTTCCAAAAGCAAATTTAAGTCATTTTCACCCACAGATAGAAGTCTTAGATCTTAGCAACACCCTCACTGCTGAGGGAAATAAGGAATCATATTCTGAGTTCTGAGCCATGGTGGTTTCCCTGGACTAGCAGGTCCCTCTGTGGCTGTTGGGTTACATACTCCAGAGGATGGAGTTATTAAAGAGACCCTGAAACTGGTATGGCTGCGCTTCAAAAATCTCTGAAAGAGGAGGTATCATTTGCAAAGGAAATTACTATTCTACCAATTTTTTTCTGTGCACTTTTTCCTTTGAAGCTAAAGTTAATATCCTTTTGGTCTTATACCACTCTGATTCTTAGTTCTATAAACCTCTTCCTAGTTTATTTTCCATAAGTAAGAGAGAGGTAGAAAACAATTTTCTGAAAAGGACTTGTCAGCATAGATCCATCAGAGGAGGTTGGTGATGCTAGGATTGGAGGAGCTCCCAAGGTCCTACTCTGCAGACGTGGTTTTCTAGAATCCGACAATAAGGCTGTCTCACATTCTGCCAGGTGGTTCCCAGATTTGAATTGTGCTCAATCCAGCCATCCAGACAACCCAAACCCAAAGTTTTAGTCTTCATAAATGCAGTTCAATCATTGGTTTAAAGAGCCTGCTATGTGCTAGATACTCTATTTTAGAGCATAGAAAGGTGAGTAAGAATTGTGCAGCTGGGTGTTATTTAACTCCGGGCGCAAAATTATCTCAGATTGGTATGGTGCCCAGAGATGATGGAAATACCCTGATCTTAAATGACAAGGCATCTTAGGGCCTACCTGGGAGTGTTGTTAGAGATTCCTTCTCCTGTAGCTTCACATGTCCAGTGACTCACCTCGACTTTTCCCAACAGTAAAATCAGACTGATACTTTGATCTAATTTCCCCCTCTGCTTCACAAGAGATAGTAGAAGGTTATATCTAAAGAAATGTTATTACTCGTGAGTAGCGTGCTTCTTAGCTCAAGTAGATACATGAGACTACATGGGCAGCTCCTGTTCGGAGGTGAGATGAGAAGGCAGAGAGGGTCAGGAGCTGGTTGAATGGACACGGGAAATCAGGGGTGAAAAGGAAGAGTGTGCTGTCATAGTATAGGGAGAGCAATTAGGGTCACATAACAATGTATGTATAAATTTTTATATGAGAGACTAATTTGAATTGTAAACTCACTTAAAGTACAACAATAAAAAAAAAAAAAGAAATGTTGTTTAAAAAAAAAGAAAAAACCAAACCCATTGCTGTCAAGTTGATTCCAACTCATAGCTACTCTATAGAACAAAGCAGAGCTGCACCGTAGGGTTTCCAAGGAGCGGCTGGTGGATTCAAACTGCCCACCTTTTATTTAACAGCTGAGCTTTTAACCACTGTGCCACCAGGGCTCCAAGTGTTGTTAGTTGCCCTCAAAGCAGCTCTGACTCAGAGTGACCTTATATATAACAGAAAGAAACATTGCCTGGGCCTGCATCATCTTCATGATCATTGGTATGTTTGAGTCTATTGTTGCAGCTATTGTGTAGTGCCTTCTAACCTAGGGGGCTCACCTTCCAGCACTATGTCAAACAGTATTCTCTTGGGATCTGTAAGGTTTTCATCGGCTAATTTTCAGACGTAGATCATGAAGCCTTTCTTCCTAGTCTGGCTTAGTCTGGAAGCTCTGCTGAAACCTGTTCACCATGGGTGACCCTGCTGGTATTTGAAATATCGGTGGCATAGCTTCTAGCATCCTAGCAACATGCAGGTCACCACAGCACGACAGATTGACAGAAGGATGGTGGATCTAAAGAAGTAGTGCACTTTAATTCCCCAGAGCTCCAACAAGCCCAGCTCCCCCAGATTATATATGCTGCTCAGCTGACAGCAACAAGACAACCTGAAAATTCATCCCTTTTCCCAGGCCCAGCTCTGGGGGCCACTGTGCCCCTTACTGCGTCCTGGCAGAAGCAAATGAATGTTCAAGAAAGGGCGAGTGCCCCTCCTGCTTCCGCCTCATCAGTCCCCTCCCCTGCCTATCACCAACTGCCACCAGAGATCAGTTGGAGACGCCTCCATCCAGAACTTTACTCCCAGCGCTGGGGTCCCTCTGCTGGCCAATAGTGGAAGAACAGCTTAGCTTTTCCTTCCCCTTTTTATTTGCTTGCTTATTTTGAATTAATTAAGGTATACTGATGACCATTCTCTTTCTCTCTCCCCTTCTCCGTCTTTATGTGTTTCTCCTTCTGGTTGAATCCTTAAAAAGTTTCTCTGGATGTCTTTAATTCCTGTATGAAGTACCACTTCCTGGCCTGTTCCTGATGGGAGACCACTGGTTGGTGAGGGCTAAACAGATGAATCATTACAGGCTTAAGGGAGCTGCAGTAGAAGTAGGTACAAGGTACAGAGGGGGCAAAAGATCCTCCAGTCACTACCACTCCCACATCTCATGCCAGCCATGGTCATAATAATGGAAAATGTCATCTGCAGACGTAAAACCAACAAGTACTTTGTTAAATACTTTACAAACATTACATCATGTATTCCTTACATTAATCTTGTGAGGCAGCTTTTTTTTTTACCGGCTTTATTTTACAGATAACAAAGCTCAGGCTGGAGTCACATGGCTTGTAGATGGTGGGGTCTGGGATTTGAGTTCAAGTCTTTCTGATGCCAACATCATACTGCAAACTACACTAGTAGGATCTTCTCAGACGCTCCAGACTTTCTAGGCCCCATGTCTTTTTTGTTGTTGTTGTAAAAAATACATACAATGCTAACATTTGCCAGTTAAACATTTTTTACATGTACAATTCAGTGACACCAATTACATTAATCATGTTGTATAATAACCATCACCAGAACCAGTTGCAAAGTTTTCCATCACCGTGAATACGTACTCTAAACTTCTTAAACAATGACCTCCCTCTCCCCCTCCCTCTACTCCTGGTAACCAGTAATGAATTTTGATCTCTAGTGGGTAAGTGCTCAGCTGCTAACCAGAAGGTCGATGGTTTGAACGCACAAGCCGCTCTGCAGAGGAAGATGCAGCAGTCTGCTTCCGTAAAGATTACAGCCTTGGAAACCCTATGGGGCAATCCTAATCTGTCCTATAGGGTTCTGAGTCAGAAACAACTCAGTGGCAATGGGTTTGGTTGGTTGGTTGTTTTTTATACACTTGTCTAAGCTCCGTATCTTTGATCTTGCTCTTTTCCTTATCTTCGCTTGGAATTATTGATTTTTTTCCTTCAAGACTCAGTTCAGGGGTTACTCAGAAAGGCCTGACTGACCTCTCGCCCCTCCCCCTTCTGTTTTGATTATGTTTGCAGAGACCCTGTGGACCAGTGCTGGCCTCTAGTAGAGCACATACTGCACGTTTTTATCAGGATCCCTTTACTTGCCTGGCTCTCCCAGTAGCCTGTAGCCCCTTGAAGGCAGGGAACTGAGGCTTAATTATTTTAAACTTGTCCAAGGTCACCCAGTGTCTTAGTTATCTAGTGCTGCTATAACAGAAATAACACAAGTAGATGGCTTTAACAAACAGATTTATTCTTTCACAGTCTAGTAGGCTAGAAGTACAAATTCAGGGTGCCAACTTCAGGGGAAGGCTTTCTCTTTCTATTGACTATGGGGAAAGGTCCTTGTCATCAATCTTCCGCTGGTCTCAGAGCTTCTCAGTGCAGTGAGCCCAGGTCCAAAGGACGCGATATTCTCCTGGCTCTTGTTTCTCGGTGGTATGAGGTCCCCATGTTGCTCTGCTCACTTCTCTCTTTTATATCTCAGAAGAGATTGGCTTAAGACACATTCTAATCTTGTAGATTGAGTCCTGCGTCATTAACATAACTGCCACTAATCCCATCTCATTAACATCACAGAGGTAGGATTTACAACACATAGTAAAGTCACATCAGATGACAAAATGGTGGACAGTCACACAGTACTGGGAATCATGGCCTAACGAAATTGATAACACATATTTTTGGGGGACTCAATTCAATCCATGATACCAAGTAAGTGGCAAAATCAAGGCTTCACTCCAGATCTCCCTGAACTTCTTTGACAGTTTATTAATTTTCATGCACTGCATTTTTTACCTGATTAGATACTTTTTTCTCTTTTAATATGGATTAAGGAGTATAAGAAGATTAAATATTCTTCCCTAAAATTAGTAGTGCCCTGAGCAGTGCTTGCTGTCCCTCTTCCGGTTGAAGGGGGCCTCAAGTTTTGAACTTTTCTGAGGAAAACAGCTTGAGAAATATAAAATATGAGAGGTAACTGTAGACAGTCTGCAAATCCATTTCTTTTCCCAGTAACTTGACAAGGAAATTCACAGGTAGTTTAGGAAATATCTTATGAAATAATCACTCTCCTCATCTAATTCCAAGTGAAAATTAAGGATTTTTGAGGCTTGAGATTCTTAGTATACTGTGTTAGTTACTGAGAAGAAGCAAGTCCAGACTGACTTATTTTCCAGAACTTAATAAAAAAAAGTCCAACATTTGTAATTATATTTTATAGTAAAACAAATTTAGGCCATGTGTTAATTTCATGTAAATGTTAAACCATCCCAAGAATATTCACTAAACATCGACTTTACCAACCCAGTTATCCTTTTCCAACCTAATGGATAAATAATTTGCTTGTCTTTATGTTGAGGCTTAGTTGATTGTGTATCTCAGATTTTCAAATTACCAGTGAAATTAGTGGGTAGTATAGGATTAGATGCTAAAGAAATATATTCTATCATTAGTAATTTCAGTATGTATAATATTTACATGCATTTACTTAATCTAGCATTTCATGTTATTAGTTTCGGTTTAACAATTATATTTAATAGCATCTTCTTGTTGTCGTTAGGTGTTGCAAGTCAATTTTCGACTCATGGCAACCCCAGATGACAGAGTAAAACTGCCCTATAGGGTTTCCTGGGCCGTAATCAGACTGCCAGGTCTTTCTCCTGCGGAGCCATGGGTTGGTTCAAACCACCAGTCTTCTAGTTAGTGGCCGAGCGCTTACCCGTTGCACCACCAGGACTCCTATTCAATAGCATCTAGGCAACCCAAAAGCCTTTAAGGCCAGCCTTATTTATATCCTAGATATCATTAAAAACAAGGTGGCTAACATTTCCATTTCACAATTAGGAGAACTGCCATTTTATGATACATTTTATAAAATATTCACCACTGACCTCATCTGGCTGATTCCTCATCTAGAAATTCTAAGTGAAAAATGTTTTTGAGGCCAGAAATTCATTGAGTACAGATATTGTTACCCAGGAGAGGCAAGTCTAAAACTGCTTATTTTCCAGAGCAAAATTTAAAAAAAAATAACAGCAACTATCTTTGTAATTAGATTTTATGTTAAATTTAGGCCATGTGTTAATTTTAAAATATTTCCCAGAATATGCGTTGGTTTTTACCAGTCTAATTGATGAATCATTTGATTGTCTTTATTTTGAGGTTTAGTCAGTTGCTTATCTCAAATTTTCAAATTACCAGTGAAATTGGTGGGTAGTTTTGGATTACATAGATGCTAAAGAAATTTAGGCCTATCGTTAGTAATATCAATATTTAGTAATTTTTATATTTTAATACAGTATTTAGATTATATAATAGTATTAGAGCCAGTTTGAATATTACATTTTAACAACATCTAGAAAACCCTAGGGGCCCTGGTGGTACAGTGGCTAAGAGTTTCAGCTGCTAACCAAAATCCACCAGCCGCTCCTTGGAAACCCTATGGGGCAGTTCTACTCTGTCCTGCAGGGTTGCTATGAGTCGGAATGCACTCGACAGCAAAGGGTTTCGTTTTTACGGGTTTAAAAAACCATAAAGTCTTTAAAGGGAGTCCCTGGGTAGTGCAAATAGTTAACAAGTTTGGCTGCTAAGCGAAAGGTTGGAGTTTTGAGTCCATCCAGAGATACCTCGAAAGAAAAACCTGGTGATCTACTTCCAAAAAATCAGCCATTGAAAACCCTATGGAGCAGAGTTCTATGTTAACACACATGGGGTCATCATGAGTTAGAGTTGACAGCAACTGGTTTTAAAGGTAGACTTACTTATTATGGTCTAGATTAAAAACAGGGTGGGTGGCTAACATTCCCATTTTCCAGGTTGTGACTTTGCTTCATACTGTAGTGGATAATAGAGACAGAATCAGACTGTTCAAACAGTAGGGAATTTTGGTCCAACTGGCACAGTGGTTAAGAGCCCGGCTACTAATCAAAAGGTCAGCAGTTCGAATCCTCCACCTGCTCCTGGGAAACCCTATGGGGCAGTTCTGTTCTGTCCTATAGGGTCGCTATGAGTCAAAATCGACTAGATGGCAACAGGTTTGGTTTTTTTCAGTTTGATCATTCAACAAATGAAGATGAGGCTCAGGGAAGCTGTTAACAGTTCCCTGCCTTCTCTACTGTGCTAGAAAGCTGTGTTTCATTTAGAATACCGTAGTTCCTTCCCTGTCGTAGTTCAGTCCCTCTCTCACTGCATTTTTGTTGATTTTACTTTATTTTTCTTAGGTTGCATCTGCCCCTCCGACCTGACCGTGCTGGGTTAGCCAAGCCTGCTGCAGCCATGACGACCGCCATCTTGGAGCGCCTGAGCACCCTGTCAGTAAGTGGGCAGCAGCTGCGCCGCCTGCCCAAGATCCTCGAGGATGGGCTTCCCAAGATGCCTTGCACCGTCCTAGAGACAGACGTGCCCCAGCTGTTCCGCGAGCCTTACATCCACACTGGGTACCGCCCCACAGGCCACGAGTGGCGCTACTACTTCTTCAGCCTCTTTCAGAAACACAACGAAGTGGTCAACGTCTGGACCCACTTGCTGGCGGCTCTGGCTGTCCTCTTGCGATTCTGGGCCTTTGCTGAGGCCGAGACCTTCCCATGGACCTCCCCACACTCTCTGCCCCTGCTCCTTTATATCCTGTCCTCAATCACTTACCTCACATTTAGCCTTCTGGCCCACCTGCTGCAGTCCAAGTCGGAGCTCTCCCACTACACCTTCTACTTTGTGGACTACATTGGAGTGAGCATTTACCAGTATGGCAGTGCCTTGGCCCACTTCTTCTATAGCTCCGACCAGGCCTGGTATGAGCGGTTCTGGCTTTTCTTCTTGCCAGCGGCTGCCTTCTGTGGCTGGTTGTCTTGTGCCGGCTGTTGCTACGCCAAGTATCGTTACCGGAGGCCTTACCCAATTATGAGGAAGATCTGTCAAGTGGTACCTGCAGGGCTGGCCTTTGTCTTAGACATCAGCCCCGTGGCACACCGCGTGGCCCTGTGCCACCTGGCTGGCTGCCAGGAGCAGGCGGCCTGGTACCACACCCTCCAGATCGTCTTCTTCCTGGTCAGCGCCTACTTCTTCTCCTGCCCTGTGCCTGAGAAGTACTTCCCGGGCTGCTGTGACATCGTGGGCCATGGTCACCAGATCTTCCATGCCTTTCTGTCCATCTGCACACTTTCCCAGCTGGAGGCCATCCTCCTGGACTTCCAGGGGCGCCAGGAGATCTTCCTGCAGCGCCACAGTCCTCTGTCCATCTACATGGCCTGCCTCTCCTTCTTTTTCTTGACTGCCTGCAGTGCTGCCACTGCAGCTTTCCTGAGGCACAAAGTCAAGGCCAGACTGACCAAGAAAGATTCCTGAAGCTGGCAGGTGAGCAGTGTGTGGAGGTGGCCAGTTGTGATTTGGGGAAAATTTGATGCAACGATAGGAGTTGACGTTTTGTTTTTAAGGGTTGGCTTTTAAATTAACAATACTTATCTCCAAGGACATGCTATGGCAGCAGCATTGGAAAGCCAAAGGATTCAAGAGTTTCGTTGTTGATAACAAGAGTATTCCGTTTCCCCTCTGGGCTATAGCCCTACAAAAAGCTGAGATTCATGGGACAGTGAATTAAGAAGAACCACCATCTGCCTAAAAGTTTGGCAAAATTCTGACCATGGCCTCCAGGGGCAAGTCTAGAGCTGAAGGGATAATAAAAATGGACTGGGAAGTAGGTGGCTGGTCACACCCTATTGGAATGGCCATCCTACTATGCTGGGCTTGGTAACTGAATAAATTGATCTGAGGGCCCTAGTTCGTTTGGATTTGAGATTGTCTAGGGTAAAGAAGTCTGAATCTTTGAAATAATTCAGTGAAAACCTTAGACATAATGAATTACTCAGTTAATCTGATTTCTGGTCCCTCCTCTCTTGTCCACTGTAACACTGACCCTTTTCTCAGGATGACCACCTGTCTATCTGGCTGATTTCTCTGAAGTGCTGTCCACCTCCTACTCCCATCTGTACCTTGCATGGTACATAAAGGACTAAGAAGCCGTCATACTTCCAGGAAATGCTTGGATCCATGTGGACATTCCAGAAGTTTGTTCTCATATAATACTAATGAAAATGGTACCAGGAAGCACAGTGCCAAGACCCACCAGAAGGCCCAGCCAACAAGCTTGGATTCTGTTTGGTGTCATGGGACCCTTCTGTTTTTACTTGTGGACTGCAGGATTACTTGAGCACTATTAGGGCTGCTCGTAGTGTAAATCGGTTCTAAGGGTCACTCTAAAACCAGTTGTCATCGAGTTTATTCTAACTCATGGCAAGGGTTCCGATTATTTCAAGAGGAACCCAAAGTCCAGTCTTCTAAATAGATGATAACCCATAAAGGACCCACATAGCTACCCCAAGTCAGGGTCCTCAGGTAGGCAGTCTGCCTCAGCTTAGGGTTTATTGATTGTTGTCTGTTGCCATCAAGTTGATTCCAACTCATGGGAACCCCATGTGTGCAGAGTAGAACTGCTCCATAAGGTTTTTAAGGCTGTGACCTTTCAGAAGCAGATTGCCAGGCCTATCTTCCGAGGCATCTCTGGGTGATTTCAAACCACCAACCTTTCACCTAGTTCTTGTTGTTGGGTGCCATCAAGTCGATTCTGACTCATAGCAACCCTGTGTGACCGAGTAGAACTGCCCCATGGGGTTTTCTAGGCTATAATCTTTATGGGAGCAGACTGCCAGGTCTTTCTCCCAGGGAGCTGCTGGGTGAGTTCCAACCGCCAACTTTTAGGCTTAGTAGCTTAGTGCTTAACTGTTTATGCCACCCAAGGACTCCCACCTTAGAGCAGAACCTCTAAAGTAATCAAGCCCCAGGACAGGTGAGCTTGTGTACTCTTTATGGGATGGCCCTGTGGAGGCTCCGCTGGGCCAGAATGTGTGAACTGGGCATCCTATAGCTGGAAACTTCTGTCCAGCAGCTTCTGTGGGGTAGATCGTGTTTGGGATTGATGTGTTCTGGCCACGCAGCCCTCCATGAGGACTGTACTTCTGCACCGTTCCAGTAAAGGAGGCTGTGGAGATGGAAGGGCTGTGGACACCTTCTCCTCAGAGGCATTTACTAAAAAGTGAAGCGGTTTTAACGCTAGTTTGATGAACCTCCTCTATTACTAGGTTGCTTTGTTGTCTTCAGATCTTTGCTTTCTTCCTCTCTCTGATCGATACGAGGGTTTTGTGCCTTATAAATGGAAGTGAATGAACACTTAATATATAGCCATGTGGAATTTTGTTTTCAGTTATTGGGATAAGAAAAAATAGTCCATTGTTTTCCAGCCAGTGAATGAAGGAAGCTCCAGAAAGCCAGAATTGCTTAGCAATCAAAAGACCCTTTCAACTTGTGTTTCGGCAAAGCGGGAAGTAGGAAAAAGATACTCAGCTGAAGGCTTTCCTGTTAACTTTCTATCAAGAAAGTGTGTATTTTATCAGCTACATGGTTTTCCTAGATGGATTTCTCCTGTTAATCCTCAAATACCTGACCTTTTGTGCTACCCAAGTGTCTCACACACAAGCTTCTGGTGTCTAGGCCAAATTCACGGCAAATATAGTTAGCAAAACGAAACGAGGAAATGGGGGAATTGTGCAAACACGTTGCAAGTAGAGGGTCAATTTAAAATGGAATCTAGAAATCATTTCACATTTTTGTCATAACAGATTCAAAGATTCTTTTAAAAGTTGGATGGGAGATACGAAGGAAGAGGGAAGGAGGGAGGAAGGTGTAAGTTAAGCTCTTGAATGTTAACTGTAGTGGCATTGGTGAACAGAGAGCTTTGGGCCAAATCCAGGTATTTTTTAAAAGAGAGAACAAGGGTAGAGCAGTGATCTTCAGATGCAGTCCACGGACCAATGCCAGTCAGCACAGGATTAACAGTGCACTGCAAGATAAGTACAGAAAGCGAGACTAAACTTTTAGATATTGCCATAAAAGTTTTAATTTACAAAAATATTGGTCCTTCCAGTGACTGGGAATTAAAAGATAACAAACCAAAAAACAGTTCTTTACTGCAGATATTGGAGAAGTATTGAGGTAGGAGACTATGATATGCTCTCAAAATAGCAGTATTTCATTAAAAACCAGTCATACTGGTTGCCATTGAGTCGACTCTGATTCATGGCAACTGCATGTATGTCCATGGGGTCTGCAATGGCTGATTTTTTGGAAGTAGATCTCCAAGCCTTTCTTCCGAGGCACCTCTGGGTATACTTGAACTTCCAGCCTTTTGGTTAATCATTTTCACCACCCAGGGACTCTAGTATCTCATTAACCAAACCAACAAAAACAAACCCACTGCCATTGAGTTGACTGGGACTCATAGCAACCCTATAGGACAGAGTAGAACTGCCCCATAGGGTTTCCAAGGCTGTAAATCTTTACGGAAGCAGACTGCCACATCTTTCTTCCACGGGGCAGCTGGTGGGTTCAAACCACTAACCTTTCGGTTAGCAGCCGACGGCTTTAACCCCTGCACCACCAGGGATGCTAATATCGCATTTGAAAGATATGATTGATAGTTTTTTTCAAGGCATTTTAATTTTGACAGGTTGAACGTCTTTGTTTAAAAAAAATTTTCTGCGTTTTTCCTATGTTTATAGCTTTCTAATGAGTTACACAAAGGTAAAAACATAGGAAATGCAGATTGTTTTCAACTACTCAGACTTTTTTCATTAAAACGAGTGTATCAGTAAGGAATAAGCCCAGTTTATTTAAAGGAATAATTAAGTGTTTGATAAAGGAGATGGCTATCCTACTCCACTAGGCCCTCTTTTTTTTTTTTTTTTTTTTAAACTAAGACTCTCAACCTATTAAAATGCCTTGAAAAAACTAAACTATCAGTTATTTACATCTTCTTATGGAAAAAAAAAAGTCCGATGAAACCCTACCCAGTGTAGGGAGAGAGGAGAGCAGGACACAGCAAGTTGGGGAGACATTTGCCTGTTTCCCTTTTGCCCAGTGCTTTCTAGCCTGTTATTTATTAACAAGCTAATGTTAATTCCCTTCAGATGTCAGGATTCATTTCCCGATTCTGCTGTAAGTACCTCACTCAATAACAATATTCTCAGGAGTCCTCTGCTGGAAACTTAAAATAATAGGAGCTCAGACCATGGAAAGAAGATAGTTCATTCCTGCCTTTGTTGCCCACGTGTTCAAAAATTGTACTTTAATGCTTGAAAATATTAGGTTCTTTGGTTGCTGCATTGTAGTTTCAAATGAATCCTCCGGGTGGCACTCATGCCTCAGAGAAGGTACCACCGTTGCCCCCAAGGCTTCTGTCTCCTAATTGTGTTGGTCCTAGTGTTTTGTTTGATTGCTTGACAAAGAAAATATGGAACTATTTTCTGTTGATATAAATCTACTTACATGAATGATCATTAAACGTATTTTGTATATGGACTGTTCTAGTGTCAACACTTTGAAGAAGCAGTTCCCTTGACCACATCTTAAAGATTTTATCAAAGCAAATAATGGCAGGAGGAGGTCAGGATACTTTATTTCCACTCAGCAGTAGGAAAGTATGAAAGTCTAAAAAAAAAAAAAAAAATACAATCTCCACATCATCTTCATTCTAAACCCCCTAAGTCCCAAAATACATACACACACCCGAAATCCCTACTAGTGCGTAGAATAAGAAATTGCCCCCAAAAAGCTATGGAGTTGATTTTCTGAGGATTTCTATCTAGTATAATACTCCTAGTTTCACAGACACTGGTCTTAAAAATTTCAAAATTTTGAACTGATGGACTACATTTCATGGAACCAGAATTATAAATTATGCTACAACAGATACTATTATCTATTGTGAAGAGTGGCACCTATCAACTAAATGATTTTGTAGCCTTAACTATTAGATTTAAATAGCCGTGAAAAAGGTGACTCTCTAAGCTACTGCAGTGTCAGATTACAGTATTAGCAAGATAACAATAAGAAAATGGCATTTCTCTGGCTGAGGGCTCCACCAGTAGTTATAGTGTCCCTCCTGTCCAAACCCTTTTCACCACCATCAGGGGCCACAGGCAATTTTCAAATCCTTCTGCGGTTGCTGCTAATGGTTTAATCACTCTTCAGTTGTTGATTCAGCAAGTATTTGTTGAGCACCTATTGGTGGCAAGCATCATGTTGGCTCTGGAGTTTCCATAGTGAGGAAAAACAGACATGGATCCTGCCGGCAGAGAGTTTGCAGTCCACTAAGCGAGGACCAGCATCTTGCCACCTTGGGCCGTGAGAGTGTCTCTCTTTCCACGTCTTGGTCACTACCACAGCCTGAGGGAGAGATGGCTTTTGAAAACCATTGGAACCTGGGACCTGCTCTGAGCCAGAACCTTTCAGAAGAATTGAGCTCTCTCACCCTCTCCCCTCCAGAGACTGGAAACTTCTGCCCCCACACCAAGGCAGTCCACCTTAAAGCCACCTCAACTTCCTTGTTACTCCTGCTTCTCCAGCCTCCTTCTCACTGCCCTCTAGTTGTCTTAATTCAGTTCTGGGCATCATTGGCACATCCAGACACAGAGAGGGGCCCTAAATTTCCACAAGCATTATAGATACCCCAACTACATAAAGCCTGTCCTCCAGAGAAGGGGACATGGGGATCTGACCTGAGTACAGGTTCTTGGTAAAAGTTTTGAAAACCATGTTACACTCTGGCTACCTCCTTTACCAATACACCACCTTATCCCTTGTGGAATTTTTATTGAAAGAACAATATGGAAGGAAAATATTGCATTAAAAAATTCATTTAAACATTAACTTTGGGAGCATATCTATCTCAGGTTAAAGGCTTTTCTTAGCTGTCTCTAATAGGAAGAAGTGTTAACTGTCTTCTAGCCTTCAGGTGGCCTTGATCAAATTGAAGGCTACAAAAGAACACTTCAGATTTTATTATGCATTAGGCTTTCCGAAACATTTCCACATCTGTTTGAGGGTCTTAACAATTGTATGAGGTAAATAAGGCCAGAAAGATCTCCATTAAACTAGAAAACACACTAAGGAAGTAGAGTCGCTTATCCAAAGTCACACAAGTTAGAATGATTAAACTCATTTTTCCTTCAAATAAATTTATGGCCCACCTAATAAGAAACACCAAATATTTGCAGGGCCCTTTGCAGTTTATGAAGCACTGTTACACATTGTGTATACTTTAACATAATCTTGTTTTAATTTTTGATCATAAATATGAATAGCCATGGTTGTACCATTTCTTTTTGAATTAAAGTGACTTCACTGTAAACATTGTCTTTGCACTACTTGGACTTTTCAGAAGCCCAAAAGGTCCCACTGCCTACAGGCTCTTAGTGGGTTAGATCATATAAAGTCAAATACCATTCTTCAGTTACGGCCTTTTGAAAATATATTAGAAGTATTGAATGAGAAACTCATCTAGTATTGATAATCTTGCCAAATTCCAAGCTCTCCCTCTCGTCTTTCACTGTGATTGTCAGTTCCTCAATCTGCTCTCCAGAAATTTTGACAAATGATATGAATGTAAATGGGATGTTAAAAAATGTTTCCCTGCCTTGTAAGAGTTATGCTGACTTAGAAAGCTTAAAAAAAAAAAGTCTTATTGATATGTTTCTCATTTTAAAGTAATATATGTTTATTAAAATCAAAGTAAAAAGAAAAGATAAAAAATAATTCATAGGTTCGTCACTAAGATAAGACCCCTTTAGGGGGAAGAAAAAGGCTATGCCAAAATATTGTCGGTGGAAAAAGGTAAATAAACAGACAAACCAGAAATTGGGAACTAGAATTTTTCAGTAAGCTAACACTTTGTTCTATAACTTCGAAAATCAACAAAGTCTTTGGTTCAGTTTACAGGAGTACCAAGACAGTTAAATTACATACCTTTCTAACATTACCTCATGTAGGTAATTCGATGATGCTGCGGCTCAGATACTGGTTCATGAAACAAAGCCAATGATGCGTTGTCTCTTGTGTTGAAAGAATTCTGTGAAATGCCTCCCTGAATCAAGCCCTCAGAGTATTGCGCTGGAAAGACCTCCCCTGGAGGCAAGGCCCAGCTGTTGAACTGGCGAGTTACGTAGATTCCTTGACAGTCTCTCCACAAACAATGAAAACCGCTGTGTGCCAGGCCCTGTTCTAGGTACCAGGGATACAGCAATGAACAAAACACAAATCCCTGCTCTTACAGGGTGTACATTCTGGAGGGGGAGACAAACAACGAACCAAATAAATAATTACATAGAATATTAGAGAATGACAGTGCCAAGAGTGGGATAGGAAGGGGTGTGTGTGTGTGTGTGTGTGTGTGTGTGTGCCTGTGTGTGTGTGTGCCTGTGTGTGTGTGTG